>NC_142935.1:98400237-98410237 GCF_046866305.1 Octopus bimaculoides
GTTTTGTCTTGGTGTAAAAGATAGGCTACAACAAATATTCTGTCCAATACCACAGATTTGCTTGTCAGTTGTTTGACCTTAACCACTTGAGTGTGTCCCTTAGTGGCTGACGATATGTGCATCTCTGATCACGAGCAGAAGTAGTGGGGGAGCATCATGTGTTGAGAGGAACTCTTTGAGGTTTGAATAAGTCACTTTTGGAAACATTCGTGTTTCGTTCTACATCTTTAAACAATCCCTATTCAGGGACCGTTTGAGTGGGATGGGCTACTCGACCTGAAGGAAATTCTAACTGGCCGCACCTGCAAGGTCATGCGCATCACCATGTCGCGCACATATGGTTGTGATGCATTACCTGGTGTACCCTTATCAGAAGGGTAGCTATGATGGGTATATTTGAACTTCGTATACTTGTACCCCAGCACCACTTTGAGGGGCATGCGCTGCTCTCTCACTCAATAGTAATGATGATGATGATGATGATGATGATGATGATGATGATGATGATGATAATAATAATAATAATAATAAATAAATAAATAATAATAATTATTGTTATTATTATTATTATTATTATTATTATTATTATTATTATCCCTTTCCTTGAATCGCTAACTTACAGGGACGTAAACACACTAATAACGGTTGTCAAGCGGTTGTGGAAGACAAACAGGGACAAAATCAAACACACACATATAAATACGCGCGCGCGTACACACACACACACAGTCATACAAACACACACACAGACATACACACACACACACACATACACACACATACACGCGCGCGCGTACACACACAGTCATACACACACACACAGACATACATACACACACACACACATACACAAACACATACGTACACATAAACACGCGCGCATGAATCCTCTCTGCTGGGTGGTCGGTGTTAGGAAGGGCGTCCAGCGGTAAAAAATCCTGCCAAAACAGTCACAGAAGTCTGATGCAGGTTTCTGTCAAACGGTTCCACCCATGCCAGCATGGAAGGCGGACGTTGAACGATGATGGTGATGATGACGATGATGATGTGCATGTATATGACGCGTTTCTTTCATTTCTTCTACCAAATCCTCTTACAATATTTACATCGACGCGAGTTTAAATTAAAAGGCATTTACCCAAGTGTCACACAATGGGACTGAACCCGGAAATATGTGGTTGGGAAGCAACCACACAACCACGATAGCAATAATCTAATTAAATGTAAATTAGTATTTGGTAGTCTGCGAAGTTTTTCCACGTGATTTTTGTGGGTTGCCTACTGGAAAAGTGCGTCAATGGTCTATTGGAAGATATAAGGGAAGGCAAAATATCTGGGCAATTACAGGAGACGCAAGATGATGCAGTAACCCCAGGATATTTTGTTAACATAGGGAATTTGTTTTTCCGTTGCGATTTCCAGAAACCTTTTACAACCGAGTAAGATTTGCGAATTAACTCATGGGAGTCTTGCAAAAGATAAAGAAAAAAAAAGAAAAAAAAACCCTCAACGCCCCTTGAGTAGATCTGAACTTAAACTGGTAATTGATCCAATGGGCAATTTTATTTGTTGCAGTAATTGTGCTATGAATAAAGCCGTTAGACAAATTGTGCTATTGTTGGGAGTCAACGTTTGTTCTGAACTGTAAATAGATGCGTTATTGGCAACCCTCGAATTTTACGCTACATGCAACACAAGATAATGCGTGGGATTCATATAACACAGGAACTACAGTGAATTGAACCACTTCTATGCTGTATTATCTAACATTTATTATCTACAAATTACTTTAATATCTGTTCGTTAGATATGAAACATCGCAGGCAACGTTCAACATTTGCTGATGAGACACAAAGATACAAAGATTATATTGTGATAGGGTTGCAGTGGAGTTATACCAAGCACACACACACACGTACACACACACGCACACACACACACACACACACACACACACGCTCACACACATACACGCATACACACGCACACACAAGCACACACAAGCACACACACAAACACATAACTGTATACATATGTGAGTGGTGTGCGTCTGTATGTATGGATGCATGTATATATGTGTGTGTTTATGTTTAGATGTGTATGCATGCGTAAATATTCATGTATACATACACAAATACACACACAAAACACGCATACGCACACATACACTCACACACACACTTACATATATATATAAAATTATTTTTACACTTTATATACATAATTCCGAACATAGAAAAGCTCAATTCGGATCATTGTATTACACTGTGATAAGGGTCAGGCAACTGAAATTTTAAATACAATCCAGGGGAAGGGGAGCAGAAAAGAAGCATGGTTACCAGTAATATACGTCAGTAACTTATTTATAGATGCTGGAGGGATGAAAAGCGAAGTGGATATCTATAGGGTTTGAACCCAGTACGCAAGAATCGAAACTAATTCCGTAGGTTTTTTGTCCAGCATTCTAACAGGAAGCTGTCAATTTGCTTTAAACACACACACACACACACACACACACACACACACACACACTTATGTATATGATGATGTATATATGTGTGTGTTTGTATGTGTGTGTATATATTTATACATATATATATGTATATGTGTATATATCTATATATATATATATATATATATATCTATATATATATATACATATAGATATATATATATATATATATATATATATATATATATATATATATATGCGTGAGCATACATGTATGTGTAGTACATATATAGATATGTATATGAATGTATATATATATATATATATATATATATATATATATATATATATATGTATGTATGTATGTATTTATGTGTGTGTGTGTGTATTATGTATGTATGTATACGCACATACGCACACATGCAAACTCACAAATTTTTATCGTCGATAACAATTAAGTTAAAAACGGTTAAAATATATGGTGTGGAAAAACGGCAAGTGGTTGTAGTGTTGATGTCTTAAGATGGTGGTGGACGAGATGCTGATCAGTGATGCCAAATTGGCATATCATCAGAGAATTCAGCAAAGCAGTGAAATACCCCCTTTAGCGATCTGCTCACAATAGCTTCGGGTTTTCTTACTTTCTCAGGAGAGAAATGCAAATTTAGCGCTATGTAACGGCATCAACTTCAATTTCTTTGAGCTGCTCCCTGTTGGTATGGAATTTAACTTTCATTCATTCTTAATACTCACCGATCTTCAGAAACATTTCTGTATACTTATCTGATCATTTTTGCTTTCCTACCAAAAATATTGTTTCCCTTTAAGAGCTTTTTGCAGCTACATCATGTAGTTTCTGTCATATCAGACATTAACAATAACTGAATTAATGAGAAAATGAATTTAACGGCAATTTCGGATTTTTTTAATTATCATTATCATTATCATTATTATTATTATTATTATTATTATTATTATTATTATTATTATTATTATTATTATTATTATTCACATCCTCATCTCTTTAAATATAAATTTCTGTGAGAATAAATAAAATCTTTAATGAAGACGCATTCAAGCACACAAATGCGTACATATAGAAGCTCATTTATACACATATATACACAAAAATCAAACAGAAACAGATGAATGCATGTAGATATGTGATTGTAGAGGCTGCAGCAAGCAGTGGCAGTTTAATTGCTAATATCCGAGAAGCATGGTTCGATTCTAGTTCAATTCTCTTTTTAAGAGCACAACCAGTTAAGAGCTGGTTGAGTTTACGCATTTAAAGCTCCGATAATATTACGTTTAACGCTTCTAGTTAGCAGTGGATCTCTACAACGCTGTCTTATATTTTCAATCAGTGTATGGTAACTGATATAAAACTTTGATGCCCACCTGTGTGGTCTTTCACGCACGCCTTGGTATAATAATTCGTGAGCGGAAAGCAGCTTAGATCTCTTAATGCCGAAAGTAGTTCGTCTAAGAGTTAGATCATTGATTCTTTTCTTCTTTTCTTCTTTCACTTGTTTCAGTCCTTTGACTGCGGCCATGCTGCAGCACCACCATTTAGTCGAACGAATCGACCCCAGGATTTATTCTTTGTAAGCCTAGCACTTATTTTATCGGTCTCTTTTGCCGAACCGCTGTCGGTATTTTTTGCCTTTAATAAATAACAACAACAACAACAATAATAATAATAATAATAATAATAATAATAATAATAATAATAATGATAATAATAATAATAATGATGATAATAATAACAACAACAACAACAGCATCAGCAAAAACTGCTCCAACCAATGAGTTCATCTCGTTCCTTACGAACGTTGACTACATCCGACGGTCGGCACCAATGTTCCAGCAGGCAAAGAAATGCTTCTTCCGGCGGTCCAAATATCCAGCTTGCAAATTTGATAAATGCCTCACTGGAAGAGCGAACGCCTCGGATAGTGCGGACGCCGATGTCGCAGAAAAAATGGTTAAAAACCAATCATTTAAATTTTAGATATAGGAATCATTTCTTGTTGAGGTGTAGGGTTGATGTTCGCTGTTTCAGTGGGAACACAAGTTACAAAAGTGATCTCAGCCTTATTTTGGTTTAAATATTAACAACAGTGATGCAGACACCGCAACAGCCGTCACACCATATAATGACCGCAACAATAGCAACACCTACACTACCTCCTCTCTCTTCCGCCATCACCACCAGTAAATGTAAAAACTGGGACTTTTTCCCAAATCAGATATTGGCACAAGGCCAGCAATTTCCGGGAAGTGGGTGATCAATAGGTACTTATTTTATCGACACCAAAAGGATGTAAATCGAAGTTGATCCCGGCAGAATTTGAACTCAGGCCGTAAAGACAGACGAAATTCTGCTGTGCGTTTTGCCCAGCGTGGTTACGATTCTGCCAGCTCACAGCCTTATTCTCCCGGATCAGTTTAACAGCAATTTAACCACGTCACAAGTAAGATCGGCGGGTTCCCCATCCTCTCCGCTGCCGCCACCGAAAGTAATACATTTGCCATTGACTGTCACCCACATCGTCACTATTAATTTAAGCATGTCGGCCGTCAATTCCATTCAATAGTTGAAGGGACATGTGCACGAGGACAAAGAAGCGGAAGTACAGAGACTGCGTTTTACGCCCTGACATAATCGCTCCACCACAAGTAGCAAAGGTACCGGAAAAGCAGAAGGGCTAACTATTTTTATTCTGGTACAGGTAAAAAAAAAAAAAGGTATTCATGATGTGTGGTGTTTTATAGAATGAGTTAGAAATGGAAGATAATATATGGGACGATGGTTGCCTTAGATCTCAATGAAGATCAATTCAAAAGCCAGACATACCAGTTTCTCGGCAGAATATTTCTTATGACCTTCCACCATAGGACACCGAATAACTAAAGTGACACTTGAACCCAGAAAACATCCTAAAGATCCCGATCTCTTTTTATTTTGATTTCCCCCCCCCCCTATTTTGAAGAGTGTCAACGCGATAAGAGTTACGTTGGAGGACAACAGCAGAAATATAAAAGACAGTAGCAGCAAAACCAGTATGAACAAAGACTAGAACCACATCCAAGTGAATGTGAGTAGCACCATCTTCGAGACAGAAGTGTTCCCCTCTCAACACAAACGTCACACACACAGACATGCACGACACTCGCGCGCGCGCAGTCACACACGAAAACTGACGCTGTCGGTTACGACGACGACGATGCTGATTGGTCCATTTCAACGGAACAGCCTGGTCGTGAAGTTAACCCGCAAGTGGCTGAGTACTCCACAGACATATATACCCTTCACATAGCTCAGTGGGAGATTCAGCGTGACACAGGATGTGACAAGGTTGCTTAATATACCAGTTTGTTTTTCATTCAGTTGCATAGATTTATCGATCTAGCTTTGTTCTTTTACATGTTTCAGCCATTAGACTGTGGTCATGCTGGGGCACCGCCTTAAAGACGTTTTAGTCGAATGAATATATCTGTTAAATGAGATGTCAGTGTTATTTTCATTTTTACGTAATTTAGACACTTTATTCAGCGCACTCTGTATGTGTGTGTATATACAAATTTTGTGATGCCTTTGCAGCTTTATTAATAAAGTATATAGATATATATATATAGATATATATATATATAGATATAGATATATAGATATATAGATAGATAGAGAGAGAGAGAGAGAGAGAGAGAGAGAGAGAGAGAGATACACAATGTAATGGTATGTGTATGTCATACACATGCACACACATAGATACATACATACACACACATACACACACATACATACATACATACATACATACATACATACATACATACATACACACATACATACATACACACATACATACATACCCTGAGTATAAGCGTAGCCGTTAGACGAAGGAGCTAACATTGTTGAACATGGAATAGCAGAAGGAAACGTCACATCCATGTTATAGAAGACATCATTATACGAGATATTCTATACTTCTACTCTTTCTTTCTAATATGTAATATTGCAGTGATTTCTTCTGTTACTTCTACGAATCCTTCAAATGGAATCTGCCTGAAACTGTCAGATATCAATATAGCAGGTGTCAGATATTATCTTATCGATTACTCTACAAATGATGTAAGCCGATGGCGAATAAAAAACCAAATAAATACATATGCACTTGTTGCTTGCCTTGAATCAGTTGAACTGTCGTTTGTAGAAATATGTATCATGGATATTTCTGCTGCATGACCTAGTAAAGTAACCAGCCATTAAGAATATTCTTAAAAAGTACAATCAAGTAGCATCTTTAATCTGAATTTCCATGGAATAAATTACGATGGCAAATTTCATATTATTTCGCTATTCTTTCCAATGCTAAGTCTCAACATCTCTGAGCATGTCCGGAGCTGTCTCCTAGTGTCAGTATTATCAAGACTGCATCCTCAACCAACATGGTCCTTTTCTTGAAATACTGAAATACTGACGATCGTTAATAGCTCTGTAGAACGCTCAAGAGAGATTCAATATTGGAACACTGCTCCTTCACCCTGGACTAGTATCGACACGGTAGATAGATAGATAGATAGATAGATAGATAGATAGATAGATAGATAGATAGATAGATAGATAGATAGATAGATAGATGTTGGGTGCAAAAAAGCAGCGAACTAGATTTGTTTTCTTATGAGACTGGAGTAACGGCTATGACAATTTCATATTCTTCTTAATCTCATGTAATTCAATGCCAGTTACCATTAAATAATATCTGGCGCTACGCTATATTGTGATTAAGAAATAATGACCTGCATAAAAGCGTGAACTCGTGAAGAATGTAGACCGATGAGTGAAACCACTTGTAAAATCTAAGCAAAATTCAGTCATAGTGGAATGCGGTTAAAATAAAAAGTAGTGAACGCCATATTATCACCACAAGTTAATTTACCGGTAAATGTAGAATTTGTTTAAAGAATCAATTTGTCATTCACTCCTGTCTGATTGGATATTTTCAGTGTCAAACACATTCAGCCACATGTTTCAGATGTAGACATAGATATGAGGTTATGCGATATTATTCGAGATATGACTGGAATTAAGATGCTATGCGATATACTGCAGTATCAACTATGGACAGATATAAGATCTGATTATCATGAATATAACTATTTTTGCAATTTTCGGCGCTTTATGTTCAATTAACATCAACACGCCCACACCCACAAATAAAATATCATTGCCTTCATCATCGCCGTCTTACGTTCGCTTTCCAGGCTGGCATGAGTTGGGCGGTCCTTTACTACTATCTCTGACGGAAGACCACTTTTCTTTCGTAATTTTATGGAATATTTTATTTCGCTTCTTCGTTCATTCACAAAACCATTTTACAAAGTGCAAATGTCATTGACAAGACTAAAGGATCCCCTCGGTCAGAAATCTCTACATATATATATATATATATATATATATATATATATATATATATATATATATATATATATGTATATATATATGTATATATATATGTGTGTGTATATACATACATACATATATATATATATATATATATATATATATATATATATATATATATATATGTATATATATATGTATATATATATGTGTGTGTATATACATACATACATACATATATATATATATATATATATATATATATATATATATATATATATATGGCAAATTGATTCATTTGGACATTGATACAGAAACTCGAATCTGAGGATAACTACAAACATATTTTTTTTATTTTCATTCCCTTTGAAATTGCTTTTATTCGTTGTTTGGGCCTTGACTTCTCTTTCTAGCATGTAAGGTGTCCTGCCAAAGGCCACCTCTTTCGTGTATAAATACTTGAATTGTTTATACACTATTGTGTATATATATATATATGTATGTATGTATATATATATACGTATATGTCGTTTTATCTTACTGTTTATTCTAGTTGTTTCGGCCATTGCATTGTGGCCATGCTTGGGCACCGCTTTGAAGGGTTTAGTCAAAGAAATCGACCCCAGTATTCAGTTAGATTATTTTTTTTTTTAAGCATGGTAATTACTCTATCCTTTTTTGCTGAATCATCAAGTTGTGAGAATGTAAACAAACCAACACCGGTTGTCAAACGTTGGTGGGGGACAAACAAACACACAGCCCACCTATACCTATGTTTATATATATATGTGGGGGTGGGTGAGTGTATGTGCGTGTGTGTGTGTTTTTACATATGCGGCCGTAATCCTAAGATTCTCAAGCGCCTCAGTATTTTATCACATGTCAGTTCATTCTGAAACGGACTCCCAATTACATCAAGTCGACCCTACGTCCAGCGACGGAAATACCGATGAACAGCATGCCTTTCCTTACCTGCTCCTCTGCAAATGCAAGGCTACCAACTTTTCCCTCGCCCCATTCTTATGTCTTCTCGCAGCCTCCTTCTACTCTTTCTATCTGATGATGACCACCTAAACTACCGTGATACCATTTACGTATGCAAATACGATTCTTTTGGGCCCCAGTTTAAACATGGTACCCTTCAATATCTCTAACTTCCGCAGCCAAGTCCACAGTACTGAAATATAGGGGAGAGAAGGGGAATAGGATATCCGTGATGTACAGATCTAAAACGGTTCTGCGAGGTGGCTGTTTAATCTGAGTGTCGAACAGATGGCGCTGCATGTTGAAGCTATCAAGCATTTGACAAAGGTGCCGAAACCGACTTCTCTTACAAAGAACAGCCGAAAGTGATGTCCGACCAGTTCTATTCCATCTCATTAGCTGGAGGTTATTTGGGATACAGGTAACACGATTGTTCATCTATCCATTTTAGATGTTCAATCCTTGGTGCATCTGTCCATGGTAACTTCGGTTTTAGGTTAAGCAGAGTTATGCCCCTTCAGAATTTCTTCTTCAACAGTGTTACTTCTTCTCTTCTATGCAGACAACTAGGAATTCTTATCTAGGTACCAGCTGTTGTAGACAGTTACCATGACAGTAGCAAACATCTTTCGCACAAGCTATCCTATTCTAGAGACTTGCTCATCGCTCAGCGAGTCAGCATGTCTCTCTCTTTATCTGGTAAAATCAGCTATTTGCAGTACTATGTATCTTTGGGCGATAGGCACGACTTACTCAACGAATGTAGTTTGTCGCTCTTAACGAAAAGTTCGGCAAAGTACTGCACTTGTCCTTATACACGTTGGGTGTTAAGTAAATGAAGTCCAAATCTGTCAGACAGTTGTAAACACATGAGCAGCATTATTGTTGTCAAACTGTTATTAAAAATACTTGTTAATCCTGCTAAATGTGTTGAGAGCATTTTATTTCGTTTGTCACTCACGCATATATATTTATATAAAGAATAATAATAAATGGAGCAAAACGCATATAATCAATAATTCCTACATATGTTTCAAAAATTATATGCACTCTACTCCAAAGAAGTAAGAGATGCTGGTATATACATATAATTTTATCATCGAGGAACCATATTACAAATGCAAGACTTGTGCTGAATGCTGAGGTTACGTAACGAG
>NC_142935.1:98415237-98422737 GCF_046866305.1 Octopus bimaculoides
GTGTAGTCTTTGCTTCAACCGTAATGATGACATTTGTACAAACTATACACGAGCTGCTCATTTTTTCACTTATCCATAACAATTCTTATATTGATTTACGTTTATTATTATATTATCTTTTGTATTATTTTTATTTATATATTTATTCATTTTCCCCTCTTTTACCCACATGTTTTCCTTTTCCGGCCTCTTCTACTTCATTTTCCCTTCCTCTCCTCCCCTCAGGATCATCTTATATCTTTTGTCTTGTTGCTGTTGTTTTTCTTAATCTTCTTTTCCTCTCCTTTATTATTATTATTATTATTATTATTATTATTATTATTATTATTATTATTATTATTATTATTATTATTATTATTACTGGGGTCGATGTAATAGACTGTCCCCCACACACACAATTTCCAGGCCTTGTGTCTATAGTAGGAAGGACTATTTTTATTATTGTTGCTGTTGCTGTTGTTGTTGTTGTCGCTATTAGTACTCATAAACACTCAACAGATTAGAATGTTGGAAAAGAAAAGAATCCTAACATTGGGCTACAAGTAACCTTAGATGCCAAGAACCCTACTAAGTATCATAGCTGTCCCTAATAACACTGTTTGCTGAAACTGTACTAAACTGGGTTTTATGCCAATTTCCTCAATCCATCTGTTCAAATCTTTAGGGATAGTTCCCAATGCACCTATAACTACTGGGTTACATTTTAACCGCACTTACTATAGTCTCTATATTATTATTATTATTATTATTATTATTATTATTATTATTATTATTATTATTACTACTGCTACTACAACTGATGCTACTACTACTACTACTACTACTACTACTACTACTACTACTACTACTACTACTACTACTACTATTGTTGTTGTCTTGTTCTTCTCGTTCTTGTTAATATTATTATGAATCGCTTTTTTCTATACTTCTATTTATTTAATTACTAAAAATATTTCGCATTTGCATTTTTTGTTATTCAGCTACAATATTTGTTTTACTTAGCGCGTCGTACAAAATGTCTTCAGCGTTTTTTCTTCTTTTTTTTTCTCTTTTGGTCGACATCTATCCTTACGGGATCGATAATGTTTGCCTCTCAAATCCTCTTTCATGGGGCCGAAGAGATGATAGTCCAGTGACGAGGAAATGAAAACTGTAGTGAAGAAGTGGCTCAAAGAACAGTCAACAGAATTTTACGGGGCAGAGATACATGCTCTCATTCGAAGGTGGAACATTGCTATTGAGAGAAATGGTGAATATGTTGAGAAGTAGGGATGTGATCCACAGAGGACCAGCTTCATTTTGATGTATGATACATGTTCCTGTGTTGGTAATTATACCTGTCCTAAACAAAATGGCATTACATTTTGACTCACCTTCGTACATAATGAGGAAAAGAAGAAAATGAAGAATTATGGATGTTTGAATAATTTATTTGCATTTAAATAAATTATTCAAACATCCATAATTCTCCATTTTCTTCCTTTCATTATTATTAACAATATGTATTACTATAATAATCCCTAAGAAATCGGCGACACTTTCTCCTTATGATAGTGATTAAACAGTAGAATTTTTGGATTACTTAATCCCTAATGAGGACCTGACATCCTCAAATTGACTATAATATTATATATATATATATATATATATATATATATATATATATATATATATATATATATATATATATATATATATATATATATATATATATATATATTCATACATATATGCGACAAGATTCTTTCAGTTTCCGTTTACCAAATTCACTCTCAAAGCTTTGGACGAGGCTACCGTAGAAGATATTTGCCACGCAATGAAACTGAACCCGGAACCATAAGTTTGAGAAGCAAACATCTTACCACTCAGTCACAGTTGTGCCTATTGTTCTGGATTCTACTAAGGCTCCCACACGTTTATGTAGTTTGTGCCAACCACACATCTTGTTGCCTTTGTTCTGTTGTCATGGACTGATAAATTCTATTCTTTGAAGTCGTTATTTCCTGTTTCTGCTGACTGTACAAAGAAGGAAGAATGAGTTGATGGGTTTCAGCCAGAAGCTAGATTAATCGACCTATTTGAGCAGCAGACCTTCACAAGCGCAATGACTAAACTATAGAACTAAGAAAAATCATAACCTACAAACCTATATACGCTGACCAAAAGTCTCATATCATTTCAGACCAGCTGCAGCAGAACTGTGTCAGTGCCCAGGTCGCAGATAGCGTGAGGAAATCCTGGAAATCCTTGGCATTAAACGATTAAAAGAAGTTAATAATTTTTATATTTTATTTTTCAAATTTTAATAAGTTTCTGTTATGCTGAAATTGCTTTAGATTCAAAATACGTTTTTAGGTTAAGTCTCTTGCCAGATAAGTACAGGGTTCAATTCTCTATTGTAGCTTGCGGGCTACCTTTTACCGTTTTCTTAGGATATTTTCCCAATCTTCTAAAATGTTTCCACAGCCATTCTGCGTTCGAGGTTCACTCGGCCCTTCTTAGTTTGCTTTATAAAACATGCTCTCATGTTTTTCTACGTATTACATTTATGTGCTTACACGTGTATACATATACATACATAAATACATACATATATATATATATATATATATATATATATATATATATATATATATACATCTAATATAGGATAGAATTTTCAAAACCTTTTATCAGTGGCCAGCATATTAAAACATACCTCTTAAGGTGAAAATTATAAACAACTTATAAATTTTCAGTCTGAGAGTGGTCCATAAGTGATTGCACAGTACGAAGGTGGTTTCAGAAATTCCGTAGTGGTGATGAGAGCCTTGAAGATGAAGAAAGTAGAGGATGGCCATGCAGTCTTGACAATGAACAATTGAAAGCAATTGTTGAACAAAACCCACGTCAAAGTGTCAGAGAAATGTCTCGAGCACTTGGTGTCGGTATTGCAACAGTCTCACGCAATCTGCAAAAGATTGGTAAGGTTAAAAAGTTCGAAGAATGGGTACCGAATGAGCTCGATGAAAATCAAAAAGTTCGGCGTTTTGGTGTGTGCTCGATGCTCTTTCTGCGAAACACAGATGATCCTTTTCTTAACCGAATAGTCACTTGTGACGAAATTATCCTTTATGGATCCTTTACAATAACCGTGTGCGATCAGGTCAATAACCGTGTGCGATCAGGCTTGATCGGGATGAGTCCCCTAAGCATTTCCCAAAGCCACAGTGGCATCTGCAAAAAATTATGGTGACTGTCTGATGGTCTGCGATTGGTGTTGTCCATAACAGCTTTCTGGAAACCAATCAGAGTATTACAGCAGAGGTTTACTGCAATCAACTCGCTGAAATGCAAAAAATGAGACTTGCATTGGTGGCCTAATTCCGCTCCACGCAGGTCCAAACCAGTATATATGTATATATGTAATGTATGTGTATGATAGCTTAGATATATATATGCCCGTTTATGTTTATATGTATATATATATATGTACTCGTAAGTATGTAAACGTCTTTATATGCGTGTATATACATATGCATATATAATATGTATATATATGTTTTGTAGTTATATCTGTATGCATATATATGTACGTATGACTCTTGTAGGTAAACATAATTTTCGTCATGTTTTGTAAATATTTTGCATGGGCCATAAATATTTTCGAGTGTTTTTCCATGTCTGGATGTCTATTTACGTCCCCATAACCTAGTGGTTTGTCCAAAGAGACCGATGGAATAAGTATTAGACGTAAAAATATATCCTGGGGTTGAATTCTTTGACAAAATCATTTCAGAGCCATGCTCCAGCATGGTCGCAGTCAATTGACTGAAACAATTAAAAGAATAAAAGAATGAATGAATGGGGGACTGTGTGTGCGCGCACGCGCGCGCCTGTCTTTCTAACTGTGTTTGTCTCACACCACAGCTTGACAACCAGTGTTGGTGTGTTTACGTCCTCGTAACTTAGCGGATCGGCAAAAGTCGCTGGCTGTAAAAAAGAAATAAGTCCTGGGGTCGTTTCTTTCGACCTAAAACTCTTCAAGGCGGTGCCCCAGCATGGCCGCAGTCTAATGACTGACACAAGTAAAAAATAAAAAGATTTTTAAAATGTCATATTAATCCATTGAAGTTCTAATTCAACACATTACTGTTTTTGGCACTTTTAATGTTATCTAAATATTTGTGGAGACCCAGGTAAGAGGAGCACTAAACTGGTCCCTGGTGAAGCCAGGCAAGGATAAGGGGTTACTTACTGACAGACAAGGTTCTTGGTGTTTAATACTTCTTACATAACAACAGTCACCATATTCATTATGAATTGTTCCAATCAAAACGACCAACAGTGAATGATCAAAGGAGTTAATGTATAACGTTGAGTTACATTGTTATAATGAAGTGGATCATAGCGGAACATGGCGGCTTCTTTAACGGACGCTGGCTTTTGCAAAGTTTTTTAAAAAGACTACTTTAGCTTCATATACTTACAGGCATACATATATACATACATTTTATATATATGTATATATATATATTTATGTGGAGAATGGAGCAACAAATACAAGAAGAAGCAATTCTGTTGGGCTAGTTATCCCCTTACAGGAAGACCAACACAACTTCAACTAAAACGTAAGGCTTTCTTTACCTATCGCTATTATTATACCACCATATACATTAATATACCCACTAATCACTTCTTCTACATCCCTCACACCACGAACTCTTAACATGCTCCTCAACATTCTGAAGAGATCTGCCAAACCATTGGCTAGATTGAAACGTACGTAAATGACTATTACATAACATCCACAATGACTCACTACATAACCTCAACCTCCACAATGACTCATTACATAACCTCCACATAATAAAACAACGGCTAACTAGCCCAACAGAATTGCTTCTTCTTGTATTTGTTGCTCCATTCTCCACATAAATATAATTATAAACTACGGTTTAAACAATAAATTACCTGCCTCTGGATGCCCTCTACCCAAGACGGTACCCGTACAGGTGATTCCCAGGAGTGCCTCCGGATTTAAACATCCCCTGGTTGCTTGGATGCTTCAGACTACCCCTGAAGGATTGAGGCAAGCCTATCATTTACCTATGTATCTATATATATATATATATATATATATATATATATATATATATATATATATATATGTGTGTGTGTGTATGTGTGTGTGTGTGTGTGTGTGTGTGTGTGTGTGTGTGTGTGTGTGTGTGTGTGTGTGTGTGTGTGTTTGTATATATATATATATATATATATATATATACCACAAATTAAAAGAGTGACTTATTAGCAATTAGAACCTAAAGGCAAAATTAATGGAGGTCACAAAAGTGACGGAGTGTGTTAAACAGCACCGCACCGCTTATGCTAAAAATAAGAGCTAAATTAATTGTAATATATGTATGCATGTGTCTGTGCACAATAAAAATGAATGTGTGTATATATATATATATATGTGTGTGTGTGTGTGTGTGTGTGTGTGTGTGTGTGTGTGTGTGTGTGTGTGTGTGTACGTATATATACTCTAATATATATATTTATATATATATATATATATATATATATATATATATATATATATATATATATATATATATATATATATATAATGTACATATCAATCTATATAGTTTGTTTTACTTTAGCCTTTTATTATCCCTCATCGATTATGCCAAACATTTTAGAATTGCACATCTATATTTTGTAATCCGATAAATTGTTCGGGACGGTCACTTTGTCAATAAACACACGCACTATTTACGTATTTGATCTCCATTTTAGTTTTGTTATTATTATTATCGGTTTATTTGGCAGAGGTCTCTCGTCACACATTCTGTGACCTCTTCAATGACTTTCTGTTCTTCTTGTCTCCTTTTCTCTCTGGTATTGTCCTGTATATTTAATTATATAACATTTTCCCCACTCATTCACACACATGTATGTGTATATCTATATATTAGAGCGGTTTTGCATATATATATATATGAGATTAAAATATATGCAAACTGATACAGATGCAATGTATATATATACGTGTGGGTATGTGTATGTATGTATACAAAGAAAGAGAGAGATACAAACTCTTATAAGTATATACAAGCACATATATGTTGGTGCGTATATATATATGTATATATGCATATAGATACGTATGTGTGTTTAAGTGTATGTGCATATAAAACTGATTACACATACATGTGTATAAATATGTGAATATATTCTGTATACTTTTACACTTTTACACTTTTACTTGTTTCAGTCATTTGACTGCGGCCATGCTGGAGCACCGCCTTTAGTCGAGCAAATCGACCCCGGGACTTATTCTTTGTAAGCCTAGTACTTATTCTATCGGTCTCTTTTTGCCGAACCGCTAAGTTACGGGGACATAAACACACCAGCATCGGTTGTCAAGCAATGCTAGGAGGACAAACACAGACACACAAACACACACACACATATATATATATACATATATACGACGGGCTTCTTTCAGTTTCCGTCTACCAAATCCACTCACAAGGCTTTGGTCGGCCCGAGGCTATAGTAGAAGACACTTGCCCAAGGTGCCACGCAGTGGGACTGAACCCGGAACCATGTGGTTGGTAAGCAAGCTACTTACCACACAGCCACTCCTGCGCCTATGTATACATTTTGTTTGTGTCTGTGTGTATGTCTGTCTCTGTGTGTCTGTCTCTGTGTGTATCTGTTTGTGTGTGTATGTTTGTGTGTATGTGTATTATTTATATAATATACCCAAAAAAAGGTGGTATGAGAGATGAATATATTTATGTAACCGCTTGTCATCCTTAGGATCACAGCCGTTTCGCACTCTTCTTCATATAATAATAACTTCAATCTATGATAAATTATGTTCACATGCTTGCACTAATATGCATGCGACGTATGTTCTGGTGATTTGATGCGCTGGTGATCTGATAAGCTAGCATTCTTTATCTGCATTGATTTGTGAATATACAAATCACATTGTATAATATGTAGCATACGTATTAGTGGAAACATCTAAACATAATTTATTATACAATGAAATTTTTATTACATGAAATAGGCTACGAAACGGCCGTAATCCTAAGGATGACAATTGGGTAAATAGATATATTCATCTCTCATGCTTTCTGACATTTTGTGGTTTATAAACTCCTCATGAAATATTTTCATCCATCGGATCTCCTGGATTAAAGTTACATAGAACTCTGCACTCTATCCCTCTGTGTTGGATTACGATATGGTCTGTAAACCGAACCCGCTAGGGAAGTTTACTGTAATAGCCACACAAGTTTTCTGTAATAGCCTGGACAACGTCTTTAATGTATGAAACTTTAGTAACTCATAACTATATATTGTGTTCATTAAATAATATTCATCTCTCACCAGATGGAGTACCTTTTTATTGATCTTAACTTAACGGAAAGCTATATTGTACATACATAGATATATATACATCACACATACATACATGCATATATTTGTGTATGTGCTTGT
>NC_142935.1:98432737-98445237 GCF_046866305.1 Octopus bimaculoides
ATTTCTCTAGAAACGGTCTCTGACAAACGGGAATGGTCACGGTTGGAACACATTTGACTACAGGTCTGTAAGATTAAAACTCACCTTTTCCTAAAACACAATAATTAGTAGAATAACAGGAATGATTACTTCAATTCGAAATCTTATATCAAATAACTTCATTCACAAATGACAAATAAAGGAGTGAATTTATCTATTTAAATATTATTACTCACTCAGGCTGTCTATCTGCTTATCTATCTATCTATCTATCTATCTATCTATCTATCTATACATATATATATATATATATATATATATATATATATATATATATATATATATATATATATATGTCGAATGATGAAAATGAGTGCTCAACACCGCATTGTTGGACAGAATTTCTTTATATATATATATATATATATATATATATATATATATATATATCTGTCTCTGACTTTTACCTATCTATATATGTAATATGCTATAGCATAATATAATATATGTTATAGAAGTTATATCATATATCATATGTTGTCAATATACATAGATACATAATATATATAAATAATAAATATCAATATAAAAAATATACAAAAACATTTATTTATAATATCAATATACTACATACCTATTAAATTTATATATAATATGTATAATAAATTTGTTTATTATAATGTATATGTGTGTGTGTGTCTGTGTGTGAATGTGTGTGTGTATGGATTAAATATATATATTAAATACATAATGTAAATAAGGTATTAAATACATGTCTTATATGAAATGTATAACATATACGGCAGTATTTATGATATAAATTACTGATAACATGTATTGTGCATTATTATAGTTAATATATATCATATATTTATAATATTTAATATATAATTATATCATAAATATTTAACATATATGGCGCATATGTACATTTGTAAATGTGGATGCACCATACATACATATATATATATGTATATACGTATATATATATATATATATATATATATATATATATATATATATATATATATATATATATATATATATATATATATATATATATATATATATTTATATATATACATATTTGTATATCTATGTGTATATATATGTATATGTATATATATGCATATATATACATATATGTATATATATATATATATATATATATATATATACATATATATATATATATATATATTTGTACATATATATATATACATATATATATATATATATATATATATATATATATATATATATATATATATATATATATATATATATATATATATATATATATATATATACATATATGAGTTAGAATGAGGGAGCAAGTTAACACCTGTTGCTAATGGCGTTATGTCAATCACCTGGATAAGCTAGCCTCTCTATTGCAATCATCTTTCTTTGAATTTATGATCCTGGCTAATTTTATGAAAATATGATCGTCAAGTATATTATTGGACAATCCTGCTTTTTTTTTTATCAAGGGATTTTAGTGAAGCACATAAAACATTCTTTGAAATTGTTTCCACCTCCATATCGTTACATTATCAGAAATATTTCTGCCAAGATGTCCATTACATACATGCATACATACATACATATATATATATATATATATATATATATATATATATATATATATATATATATATATATATATATATATATATATATATATATATAGTACTCCATATCACCATTTCATTACTGTGTTCTACTTTTATATTTATTCTTATTAATTCATTGTAACAGTTCTATTATCATTAATTATAATGTTATCAATTACTGTTATTATTATTACTATTATTATTATTATTATTATTATTATTATTATTATTATTATTATTATTATTATTATTATTATTATTATTATAATGCCTTTATTGTAAAGGTTTATATTCTTTACAGAGAAATGCAGTCATTTAGGAAATCAGGCATAAAAACTTTTAAAATTGGATGTTGCTACATGTGAGTGCCAAACAATATGAATTAAATTGTGAACCATTATTATTATTATTATTATTATTATTATTATTATTATTATTATTATTATTATTATTATTATTATTATTAATGACTATTTTTATTTTGATATGTGACGCTGGGTGAGCAGAAACGTTAGCGTGTCGAACAAAATGCCCAGTGGTATTTATTCCGACTCATTGCCTCCTAACGGGGAAGGGGTCATTTCTACGGGGTTCGATGGAATGAAGTACCAGTGAAGTACCTGCTCAATGTAAACGATTAAATCGCTGGCCTTTTGCCAAAATTTTTAAGAATTATCATTATTATTATTATTATTATCATCATCATCATCATCATCATCATTATTATTATTATTATTATTATTATTATTATTATTATTATTATTATTATTATTATTATTTTTATCATTATTAAGTCTAAACAATAATTAACTCTTAACATTTATCTTCTCTCTTTTAGCTATTTCGGTCATTAAACTGCGGTCATGCTGGGGCACCGCTTTTAAGAATTTTTAGTCGAATGAATCGACCACACTTACCTATATTTCTTTAAAGTCTAGAACTTACTGTATCGGTTTTTTGCCGAACCGCTAAGCACGAGGACTTAATCACTGGAGTGTCGAACAAATAGTCTTGCAGTATTTACAGCGGCTGCTGCTAACACCTTGAACGTGCTGCTTTCATCCTTCCGAAATCGGTAAAACAAAATACCAGTGATATACTAGGGTCATTGTAGTCGATTAACCGTTCCCTTAAACACCTTACCTATGTTAGAATCAATTATTAATATTTGATCTCCATCCAAAATATATACTTTTATTGTTTTATTTATTTCATTCAATGGAGAACGACCCACCTGCAGCACCAGCATGAGAGGTTTAATCGGTCGCCACAAACCCAGTTCTTATTTTAGGTCTGGTGTTTTCCTGTAGAACTCTTTTTGCTGAAACGCTAGGTTAGAGGGACCTAAATGAACCAACACCAGTAGTTAACCAATAAAAACGCAAAGCACAGACATATATACACACATGTATGCACGTGTGTGTATAGACAAGTATATAAGGTTGTGTGTATGCGTTTCATAATTCTTATTAGCCTTTCGTTGCTATCATCCGCTTCAATACAAAATTGATAGGAAAATTTCTGTTGAAAGTATTTCTATGCAACATTAATAAACAGTGCAACGAATTGAACTGGACTGAATTGAAATGTACGGAATATAATAACTGTCATAACAGTTTGCTTTTATACCCAGAGTACACCTCTCTCTTCTTCTCTTAATCTTCTCTCTTTCTCCTGCCACTCTCGCCCTCTCTCTCTCTTATGAACCTGTCACTAATATTAATATATACACATATGATATAAAATGAATTAAACTCCTGTATTGATTCCGTTTTCGTATTTATAAATCTATCAATGCCGTCTTGCTTTACTAACAAACCATATTTACATTTTACAGAAATCTCGTAAAATGTTTATCTCTCGCCACATATTTTGATGAATTTACAAATTGCGGGTGTGTGTCCGTGTGTGCATGCTTGAATGTGTGTGTGTGTGTGTGTGTGTGTGTGTGTGTGTGTGTGTGTGTGTGTTTATCACTATATAGATAATAAACACACACACATGTATATCCTACGCACAAGGTGCAGGATGTACATGCATACATGATGTGTATATGTGTATGCACTTTAACAGCTGTGTGTATACAGAGGCAAGTGGACGATAAATAATATACACAGAGGTTAATTACTGATATCCTTCATAATTTTTGCGCCTGAATGAAATACACATTGTTGTTAGAAGTAACAGTAAACATATGAATAATTTTATGTATGTATGTATATGTATTTATATATATATATATATATATATATATATATATATATATATATATATATATATATATATATATATATGTATATATATATGTATATATATATATTTATATTTACATTTATATAAATTTATGTACACATCTACAGATGTATATATGCATATATTTAACGTGTATGAATGTAAATGTATGCGTGTATATTTATGTATATATATAATCTTAAATAAGAATATTATTGACAGTGACTTCGAAGTATGGCCAGCGAGGCCATCGTCGTCACTGTCAATAACATTCTTGTTTAAGACTAAGAAATTCTTACTCTACAAAAGATATGGAGTAAAACATCAGATTAATGTAAAACATCAGATTAATGTAAAACAAACGAACAAACATACGCGCACACACACAAACACAGACACACACAGACACATATATATATATGCACATAAATATCTACATGTGTGTGTGTGCATATGTGTGTGAGTGCGTGTAAACGAAAGATCGAATTCCTTTCAAATGTGAAGGGAATTTGGGCGTGACCAGTTAAGTGAGCATCGCGACTTTATGTGAGAAATGAAATAGTGAATCATGGAAAGCCGAAGAGGAGGGTAGCAGGGATAGTGGCGAAGCATTATGGCTGGAGGCTGAGAGGGGGGTGGCGGGTGGGGTTTTTTGTCGGTGCCTTGGAAGAGAAAAGAGTTTTAAAGGAAAGGCGAGTTTTGAGCCACTTACGACACTCACACATGTGACGCATGAAATTCAAGTATTAGTATTCAGTAATTCATAGCATGCATGCACACACATATATAGAATACACACACACACACACACACATATATATATATATATATATATATATACATGCGTGTGTGTATGTACACAATCACATACACACACATAACAATGATTGATTGAAAGGGTGTATATGTATATATTTGTCCACGTTATGTGTATATATATATATATATGTAAACATGTATGACTATATATATATATATATATATATATATATATATATATATATATATACATATATACATATATATATACATGTATATATATATATATATATATATATATATATATATATATATATATATATATACATTCTTACATATATACACGCATGCATACATACATGCATATATAAAATAAATTTGTCGTTTACTTTTTGATTCCATTAGACCATTTGCCCATTTGTCTCAACTTTTAATTATCATTCTAACATAAACTCTTTGAAACGGAAGAATTCTTCATGATGCTTTCAAAGAATTTCCTTATTTCCCTTTATAACTTTAGCTAAACGAGACAGTGTGTTGTCCGAATGAATTTTTTACTCTAATACCTATCCTTCTTCTTGACCACTGCTTCTCAACCAGCATTCACATGACCCGTGGGGCTGCATAAATAAACTGATTAAATATCTTCAATACGAAATAATTATTTTAACAATTTTAAATACAATTCCTTATAATATTGAATCATATAAGTATAGCTTGGGTTTTTTAAACATCGAATGGTTTTGAGGATCCAGTCGAATAAAATAGGAGTCAAACGCGTGCATAGGGAAAAAATGGTTGAGAATTACTGCTCGGTTGACAGGCAATCAGGAAATTTAAAGTTAAGTTGATCCTTAAATTATTTATCAGTATTTTAAATAGAGAAGATAAGTTTCTTTTTATAAATTTGATCTCCGATTGTACATCAAAAGCATTGCATAAGTCGGAGAGATGATCTGTGAGATAAGTCTCAACTTTGATCATGGTTTTCTGCTTTTGCGCCAGGCTCAAGTGGATGAAAGTAAATAACAGCCAGCAATGCAAGGAATGTTGGTTGTGTGATAACATAAAGCGGATCGATATATTGACGGGTGACTGCTATCCGCTTTATTTTACTTATCATTAAAGAAAAGGGGGGGAAATCGCATCCATAATTTGCGTGGTACCTCTGTTATTGCGCAGCAAAGTTAATATGTAAGCGAAACGGTACAATGATGTTAACCTCAGAATTTCGGGTTTGTGTGACACTTAATCAGGAAAGAGCACAACGACAGCCATCAGTATAAAGCCAGAACTCATATTCGTGAATATATATATATATATATATATATATATATATATATATATGCATATATGAATGTATCTATGAATGTATGTGTATGTATATATATATATATATATATATATATATATATATATATATATATATATACATATATATACATATATATATATATATGCATATATACATATATACATATATACATATATATATATATATACATATATATATATATATATATATATATATATATATATATATATATATATATATATATATATATATATATATATATATATATATATATATATATATATATATATATATATACATATCTTTATATATATATATATATATATATATATATTATATTATATTATATTCGTATATGTACATACAGGGTGGGCCAAAAGTTGCGAAAGTGTTTCAATCTTTAATTTTTTTGTTTTGAATTTACAATAGTCTAGCATATTATTCAATAGATACATAGGAAATAGATTTCATTTCGATGCGGAAAATCACATCTAAATTACGAAAAAATGTTATTAAAATAGGTTATTAAAATTGCTTAACTTTTTGTGACTTTTGGCCCACCGTGTGTGTATATGAATATAGGTGTATATATACGTGTGTGTGTGTGCATATATGTAGATATAGATACATATATATATATATATATATATATATATATATATATATATATATATATATATATGTGTGTGTGTGTGTGTGTGTGTGTGTGTGTATGTATGTATGTATGTATGTATGTATATAAGAATGAAATGTGTACATCTACATATATATTATATTTATATATACGCATACATCTTTATATATTTATAAATACACACGCACGTATACCTCTGTGTGTGTGTGTGTGTGTGTGTGTGTGTGTGTGTGTGTGTGTGTGTGTGTGTGTGTGTGTGTGTGATAACCACTTATAATGAGGATTTTGGCTTCGGTTGATCATGTCATTGACAGTTATTCAATATATGTCTGAAGCATCTCAGCCTTTTTGTTATGAGAACATTATCATGGCATCTGACAAATACTTCACTGCAGAAATAGGTGACTGAATGAGTTCGATACAGGGAATGAGGACCGAAGAAACGTTGCTGAAACTGGTTCAGCTGCAGATCGTATAGATCCTTTCCCTTGGTACAGTTATACAGATGCTATCGGGGAAGTGATCAAATTGTCAAAGCCCTTTTTGGCTTTTGTTGCTTATTTCGACATCATTAAATAGCCCTCCATCGATTACGACAAAAAGTCTTCCAGCTGATCCGATCAACGGAACAGCCTAATCGTGAAATTAACGTGCAACTTGCCTGAGTACTCCACAGGCTCGCGTATCGTTGACGTAGTCCTCAGGGAGGTTCAACTTGACACAGGATTTGACAAGGCTGGCCCTTCGAAATGCAAGTACTACATATTTTTTCTAGCTGAGTGGACTGGAGCAACGTGAAATTAAGTGAGTTGCTCAAGGACCGAACGCGGGATCGGGAATCGAAGCCACGACCCCAACGGTCGTGAACCAAATACCCTAACCACCTAAATCAAGCCCCTTCACTGACATCATTTAATCAATACATTAACGAAAGAAAGAAGGCCCCATCTGCTGTACCCATTGAAACTATGAATTTGTTAAACAAATCCTGGATAATCTAAGTATTTCGTCGATGTCACAGGACCCAATGTGCTAATTCTGTTTACTAAAATAACGAATATGGTGTCCACCGATGTTACTGTCATATGTGTGAGCATTTATAGATATAGAAATATATATATATATATATATATATATATATATATATATATATATATATATATATATATATATATACATATATATATATATATATATATATATATATATATATATATATATATATATATATATGTGTGTGTGTGTGTGTGTGTGTGTGTGTGTGTATGTATTTACGTGTATACATGCATGTATGTGTACGCTTGTACATGTGTAGGTAAATGCATGTATGCATGTGTATATGCATACAAGATGAGGAGGAGGAGTAAATCAGACGCTGATGGGGGTGTTTTTAGCGATAGAATAAGTGTCAAGCATTTCAAAAATTAAGAACTGTGATACCCCAGCATGGCCGCAGTCTAATGACTGAAACAAGTAAAAGATGAAATATTATAGGATATGATGAGGGAGTAATTATTAGGCCTAAATGGAGAGAGAGAGAGAGAGAGAGTGTGTGGTTGTAGCAAATGCCACACACACACACACACAGGGTGGAGTTGATGACATGGCATGCAGCATGACTTTCCCAAGACTAATAAAGTCGTCTGATGAAAATAGAAACCAGCGGAAAGAAGAAGAGAAAAGAAAAATCATGAAATATAAATTGTGGATGGAGTCGGATTAGAGAAATATGGTTTGATCCGGGGATTTGGGCCGTGAATTCGACGTTATAAAGGGCAGACAACTGTTGTTGACATTCAGCAGGTGGACCACTTCTAGTACATAGAACTTCGATTTCGTGAGCAATTTATTAACAAAGCTTATGGATATCAATATAAGGTTGTATTACTGAAGTGAAAGTGTGTGGCTTTGATGATGTCTCTATATTAATTGCTGGTCAGGACATCATAATTCGTTATGCAATCATAATATATCCCCAAGTGTATTAAAGGCTTATAAGTCGGTGTTATGTCCTTCCTGTGTTAGCAGTGCGATTCAATCACTTTGTAAAGTTATCGCTACAGATTTTCCATAGCACTGAAAGTTACGATGTTTCGTATACGAATGCGTCTATGTAAACAATGCGATCGAAGGTAGAAAACAAAGAGAATGGGTATATATTCATATCTCAGGAGTTCTTCATCCTTCGTCAGCACCACTTCCAACCCATTAACCTTCCACGAAATACAGTGTTCCTAAACAGTTGCCAGGAATATGCCTCATATGTAAAAATTAGTAAACCCAATTGTGTTACACCGTTAAATTTAATGATTATTTAAGCAATGTGTTCGTGGATGGTTAATGGGTTGGATGTGGTACTGATGAAGCAGCAAGAATTTCTGTAATATGCATATACATAAATTACCTATTTTGCTTTCTTCGATCACATTGTTTACATAGACGTATTCGTATACGAAACATCGTAATTTTCAGTGTTGACGTTAATTGCTATAGAAAATCTGTAAAGATAACTTTAAAAACCTATGGTTTTATATGAATCTGAGTGTATAAATGTATGCGCGTATATATGTATGCATTGTGTTCTATACGTAACTCTGAAGTACGTGCAGTTGTTGAGTTGCTGAGGTTTGGGCATAACGAGATTATGTCACCCAACACTACCTGGAGGTCACCGTTATAAATGCGTCACAAATGTAGAGGCCTTATATGTAGTTGTAAGCAACTCCCCATTATTGGATATGTGCCGAAGAGTTCGAACATTCTCTTAGAAGAATATCTACTTCTGTGAGCAAATGGCCTCCCTTGCCACGTATTCCAAGAAGTTTCCAGAGGACGTCACTCGCGAGAGGCAATAGGTGTGTTGACCAGATAGAAAAGTACGGAGAGAAAAGGAGATTGAGAAAGCTAAAGACAGAGAGACGCAGAGGGAGAGAGAGGTAGTGAGAGAAAATTACCATGGAATCTAAACTTCGCAGTCAAACATTTTCACTGTTTTTTTTTTTTTGTTTTTGTAAAACTAGAATGGGTAATATTTCTGCAAGAATAATTTCTCTCTTTGATACAGAAGTGACAAGGAACAGTGAAATAAAATGAACCCACCACATGCTAGGTACATATTACATAAGCACCACAGGGATTAGAAGTACGGCTGTGTTTCTGTACATGCGAGTATACATGTATGTATGTATGTATGTATGTATGTATGAATGCGTTTGCTTTTGCTAATTAACATTTTCGAGTTTATCCTAACAGCATACCTGCTCAGTGGTGGCCAGTTTGTAATACAAAAAGTTATTTAATGAAACAAATAAATTACGATCGTGTTGTTGGCTTTCGCCATCTTGTACTCAATCATTCACCGTTTAAATTTCAAGGCCTTGTAGATTTTAATTAACTTGCATACAATAATCATCTCTACGTACGTGTGCATATACGCGCGTGCGCGTGCGTGCGTGTTATGTTCGTTTTGCACGCTTGTATGTATATCGTTAAGTATTTATGTATGTATGAGTGTATATATGTATATATATATATATATATATATATATATATATATAGGTAAATAGACAGACAGACAGACAGATAGACAGACAGAGAGACAGAAGATAGATAGATAGATAGATAGATAGATAGATAGATAGATACATACATACATACATACATACATGCATACATACATACATACATACATTGCTTAATGTATTCGTTGCTATTTAAAGACACTAGGATATGATTTGAGGGAAATTTGGCTGCTATTTCGCGCAGAGACTATGTTTTCGCTGGTCTGAAATAATCATGTTATTGTTGCTTCGTACCAATTCTAAGATCAGCTCTCATTGAATCGATTTATAGCGAAAGGAATTCCAGCCCCTATTCCATCGATTTATGAAGCAGGAATTACATTGTTCAATATATACCCTTTATTCGAGATATTCGGGTGTGATATGACTGTTAGTTCTAGAATTTCAAGCGACCATCTAACAGCACCTTTGTTGAACACCGAAACCTGCTGATATGATGACATCATCTTGTGAGGAAGTGAAGTGATACACACACACACACACACACACACATACACATACACATACACACGCTGTCTCTCTCTTTTACTTTCTATTTCTTTCCTTCAGTATAATAATTCATATAAAGGAGCGATGTTAGGTATGAGTTACCAAGGAATTGTAAGATGAGTGGGAAGGCGAAGAGTTTTGGTTACATACATATGTATTCTTACAGCAGCATCGTTATGATAATGATACGAAATACAGAAACATCGACAAAATAACATAAATGTCATACTGCATACCCTCCTCCTTCTGAGCACCCTCTCCCTCCCCGACTCCCTCCTGTCCCGTTCCTAACCACAAAAGGGCTTATTATATTACAATACACGCTTGACTTACTAATTAGTTAAACTATGCCTACCTGAAAAGGAAAGAGGTGATGTCATATTGTGAATGAATATACGGTAAGTTGTCACTTATTCAAGTCAGTGACCTCATTTTCATTTCAAGCTTCAAGTGTGTCATTCCACTTCGATTATCTTTTTCAGAAATGATTGAACATTACAACATCCCATTTATTCCTTTCTACCAGCATTACCGACAACCAACATCAAAACCATTGCAGTGTTCCTGTCTGTATAACATGAAAATAACTAAAGAAAGCTAAGCCATCTCAAGTTGGCGGCAAAGTAACAGACTACATGCAAGGAAAATTTGTTAATGAATTCATTCAGCGACCTAGAATCAAAAATTCATTTCACTTATATGAACCAGAGATGTAATAATACAGGAGAGCTTCGAGAAAACTTCCTTCTTCTATTTAAATGTAGCAACTCGAAACAAGGGGTTCGACTCTTGCCTTGCTAGAAACAATGTGGAGGTTTTCTTCTCATTTCCCGACCTAAAAGGAAGAAGAGATATCTGTATATTGTGGTAGTCCTAAATACAATTAGTCTATCAGATGGCGTGGTCACTGTTGGAAAGCCTTTGAAAAATAGATACGTTTGATCATAATTCATCTGAGACTAAGCAACAGTGGCATCAACATCAACAAGTGATAGTAGTAGTAGTAGTAGTAGTAGTAGTAGTAGTAGTAGTAGTAGTAGTAGTAGTAGTAGTAGTAGTAGCAGCAGCAGCAGCAACAACAACAGTAGTAGTTGTTGCTGTTGCTATTGTAGCTATACTATCAATCGTAGTTATATTATTATTATTATTTACTTTTAATCTGCATGTTTGTTACAATCACTTGCCGAGACACACACATTGTCCTGGGGCGAGTGAAGGATTAAGAGACGCTACAATATGACTGAAAGATTGGGGAGGGAAATGGCGGGGGGGGGGGGGCAGGAGCGAAATATCTTCATATAATACAACACAGACATTTAAATGGATAGGGCTTTTCTAAGGATGTAGGCAGTATTTGTCACCACGATATTTTTGGATTTCTCTGAGACATGGTTCTCCTGGGATCTTATCTAGATATTTCTGACATCCCTTTCTTATTATACCTAGAACACCCACAATAACAGGAACAGTTCTCGCTTTAAGATGCTACATCTTTTGTATTTCAATTTCCAAGTCCTTATATTATTATTATTATTATTATTATTATTATTATTATTATTATTATTATTATTATTATTATTATTATTATTATCGTACGCGCTGGTGGCAAAGAAAAAGAAATTATCACCATTAACGTTTATTACAATTAGTATCATGCCGCCGAAGTAGACTTTTCCTTTCATCCTTTTGGGGGTCGATAAATCACGT
The DNA here is from genome assembly GCF_046866305.1 of Octopus bimaculoides. NCBI lineage: Eukaryota > Metazoa > Mollusca > Cephalopoda > Octopoda > Octopodidae > Octopus > Octopus bimaculoides. Next base: position 98,445,050 of record NC_142935.1, read on the forward strand.
ACCAGTCAAATACTGGGTCGATGTAATCAACTCATCCCTTCCCCCAAATGGCTGCCCTTGTGGCAGAATTTGAAACCATTAGTAGTAGTAGTAGTAGTAGTAGTAGTAGTAGTAGTAGTAGTAGTAGTAGTAGTAGTAGTATTTTCCTGTTAACCACTCCCACCACACCCCCGGTTATGTCACGCCTT
>NC_142935.1:98452737-98455237 GCF_046866305.1 Octopus bimaculoides
CGTGTACACGACGGGCTTCTTTCAGTTTCCGTCTACCAAATCTACTCACATGGCTTTGGTCGGCCCGAGGCTATAATAGCACACACTTGCCCAATGTGTTACACAGTGGGACTGAACCTAGAACCATGTGGTTGGGAAGCAAGCTTCCTACCGCACAGCGACGCCTGTATATTTATTATTCTTAAACAAGAACACTTTTGCCAGGGACTTCGAAGTATCGACTAGTTAAGCGACCGTCGGACGGTGAATCAGCTGGCCGAAACTTCGAAGTCCCTGTCAATAATAATCTTGTTTAGGATCATAAAATTCGTCATCTGCAAAATTATAGATTAATGTAAAATTGTTTTTATAATAACTAGAGAGGAAAACAAACATTAACATACGTATGTGCACGTGTGTGTATGTGTGTGTGTGTTTGTGTGTGTGTGTGTGTGCGTGTGTGTGGAGTTGTGTCTGTATATTTCCACATTCCTACGTCTATGAAGCTCAATCGGTTTATATCTGTGTAACAGAATGTTCTTCTTTCGCCCCGAGACGTTCCGACTGCGACCTACCAGCCTTTTTTAACGACAGTAGATCGGGGCTGGGGTGGTGGGGGGCTCTGAGGGGAAATTTAGCTGCTCTTTTTAGCATGTCGATCATCAAAGATTTGTCATTGTTTTGTGTATATGTGTGTGCGTAAACGTGTGTGTGTGGCCATGTGTATACAGACGTATGTGCATGCATGTTGTTGTTTGTTGCCCTCGGTCAACACTGATCGAACAACATATAATCAAGACGGGTTCCAGCCGTGGCAATCCCTTCTTTCCTAATACCATGGACCCAGATCAAATCATTCAACCAGCACTCTTTTCTTTTTTTTTTTTCTTTTTTTTTTTTGTCATTTTTTGGTTCAGACGTTTAGTTTGGAAGGAAGACCGACTCGGCTGCTATTTCTAACAGGTCGAGCAACGATCCTCATGCTTTCCTCGTTGATTCATCAATGCCCTCACGGTGAGTATAGGTGCGTGCGTGCGTGCGCTGGGGTATGAGCAGGCGTGCAGTTACGTCTATTCGCCTTCCTCCCACTTCTCATTTCTTTTACTGACCAGGTGTTCATTATAAAGAAAGAATGAACACACGCACACACACACACGCACGTGCACATACACGCTCTGATACGCACACACATACACGTGCGCACGCAGACATACACATACACTTTCCCCCCTCTTTCTCTCTCTCTTTCTTTCTTTCTTTTTCTCTCCCTTTCTCTTTTTTCCTTTCGTTGCCTCTGCTTTCCCTTTTCAGAGAGAAAAAAAAAAAAGAAGCTGCAGCGATTGAACCAAATTTCCACCCCGACCACCACCACCACAATTACTACTACTACTACTACTACTACTACTACTACTACTACTACTACTACTACTACTACTGCTGTTTGGACCCACGCTGTAATCGCCCCATTAAATTTGTGACATTTTAAATAAATGAAACGAAAGATTGTGGATGGACTTTTTGAGCTTCGTCAGAAGTTGCAGTTGAAGGCGGTGTGCAGCCAGCCACCCCCACCCAGCCCACCCCACTAAACCTAAAAAGCTTTCGGCTGGTCCATGCCTCCCCGGCTGCCTATCAGCCACATTGAGAGACATGCCGGTACACACACACACACACACACACACACACACACACACACACACACACACACACACATATTGCGTATCAAATGTTAGCTGTTCGGTTCGTTCTTTCACGGTGTGGATTGCATGTTGTAGCCCCCAAAATAGTTCCTAATTTATATAAACATTTGTTGAGCACCTTGGCGACAAATACCTTGCAAAGATTAGATTTAATGCAAGCTGTGAATTAATGAATGTCTACGTCTATATAAAGGTGTGCTTGTCAACGTGGAAATATTTTATAATATAATATGTCATTATATAATATAACATAATATTGTATTACATATATAATATTATATATATATATATAAATACATACATATATATATGTATGCATGTATATATTATGTATATATGTATATGTATATATGTGTGTGTGTATGGATGGATGTATATATATAGGTGCAGGAGTGGCTCTGTGGTAAGTAGCTTGCATCCCAACCACATGGTCCTGGATTCAGTCCCACTGCATGGCACCTTGGGCAAGTGAATTCTGCTATAGCCTCGGGCCGACCAAAGCCTTGTGAGTGGATTTGGTAAACGGAGACTGAAAGAAGCCCGTCGCGTATATATATATATATATATGTGTGTGTGTGTGTGTGTGTGTGTGTGTGTGTGTGTGGATATGTTTGTGTGTCTGTTTGTCCCCCCAACATCGCATGACAACCGATGGTGGTGTGTTTACGTCCCCCTAAACATAGCGGTTCGGCAAAAAAGGCCGATACGATAAGTACTAGGCTTACAAAGAATAAGTTCTGAGGTCTATTTGCTCGATTAAAGGCGGTGCTCCAGCATGGCTGCAAAATGACTGATACAAGTGAAAGAGTAAAAGAGCAAAA
>NC_142935.1:98462737-98465237 GCF_046866305.1 Octopus bimaculoides
TTGCATGCATATGTATATATATATATATATATATATATATATGCATACATGCACACCAATACGCATACACATAAACGTATATATGTATGTATGTATGTATGTATGTATGTATAGACGTCGCTGGATGTCACTGCATTGCTCCAAAGGTTCCAGCCGTTCATCTGAAGTGAGGACCATGTACTGCAATACTTTGAAGGGCTCACGGCTAAATAATATCTTACTATGACAGTTCTATATGGAGTTCTGGTAGATGTTTTCAAGAAATAACTTGTCATCCTACTGTCAAAGGCCCCCAGATGACCTGATATCAAAGCAAGAAACACAAAAGAGAGTAGCAATATTGAAATCCCTCTGAAACACCAAAAGCCAATGAGAAAAGAAAGGCCATTGAAAAGGTGACAACATTGGCGGTGCCTCAGCATGGCTACAGCCACATGGCTGAAACGCGTTAGATTGAAGACATAAGTATATATATATATATATATATATATATATATATATATGAGCTCCTTTCAGTTTCAGTCTACCAAATCCACTCACAAGATTTTGGGCGGCCTGATGCTATAGTAGAAGATACTTGTCCAAGATGCCATGCAGTGGGACTGAACCTTGGAACCATGTGGTTGGTAAGCAAGCTAAACTAAATAGCACACAGCCACTCCTATATATATATATATATGCATATATATATATATATATATATATATATATACATATATATATTTATATATATATATATATATATATATATATATATATATATATATATATATATATATATATATATATATATATATATATATATATATATATATATATGTATATGTATGTATGTATGTATGTATGTATGTATGTATGTGTGTAGGCCATTGGAATAAGTGAGGGAATCTGGGAGGAGAATGTCTTGGATGAAGTCACAATAAACTGATCGTCCTGTAATTTCTTTTAGCCAAAGCCAGGAACTTTTCAGCACCCGCTTCCTATATAAAATTTGTACATTGAATTGTGAGTGTTACAGAGAGCTTCATGTGTGTATAATATGAAGAAGAAAAAAAACGTATTATTTTAAGCAAGTTTCAGGCGTACAAATGTTGAACATGTAAGATAAGACTTAGTCTATGTTGAGATTAGAATCAAATATATTGTGAAGATCGATTTTGAACCAGCGAATGGGCGAAAGCTAAATTTGTGGTAAAGTTGATTTTTACAATGTACGCTTTTGTGAGTGTATGTGTGCGTGTGTGTGCATGTATGGTGTATGTGCGTGTGTGTATGGATTGCATATAGATATATATATGTATATGTATGTGGGTGTATGTATGTGTGTACTGCATATACATATGTGTGCCTGTAAGCATGTATACTGTGCATGTAAGTGTATATACGTACACACACACACATATATATATATGTTGTAAATATCACATATATCTACATAAATATATATATATACATATGCATCAATATATATATATTTGATATACATATGTACACATATTATATGTACATAATTTATATATATACATATGTATACACTCATATATAAATATAATATAAAGTATACAAAAATATATATGAGACATATATTCTGCATATATATGCTTTGCATATGCCTATATAAGTGTATACATATCATATATATATATATATATATATATATATATATATATATATATATATATACATACCGGAGTAAGCACATGAAATGTGCTTACTCCGGTATAAAAAAGAGTACTCAAATATCGATGAACAGAAACGTGAAACTCAGAGTAACACAGTATTTTGTTATATTTCTGCTGCTTTTAAATAAAGTATATATATATATATATATATATATATATATATATATATATATATATATATATATATATATATATATATATATATATATAAACTGTATGTATATAAACTGTATGTATGTGTATATAAACTACATATATAAACACACACACACACATATATATATATACATACATAGCTACACAAACTTACATATCCATGTGCGTGTGTGTGTGAACACGCAAAACTTGCGCATTGTCAAAATCAGAAAACAGTCGACTGAACAAATGACAGTATTGATAGTAAATTCGAACGTTGAACGTTTCAAATTGAGGAAGAGACTGCTAGTTTCTGTCTGTATATAAATATATGTTTATAACTATGTATGAATATCGCCATTGTTAATAGAGATTGGCTAAAGACAGAAGCAGAGCTGTTTGAGTGCCCCCTCTCAAAGGACTATGAAACTGAAGGGGCGGATACAAGCAATCTGAGTACCAGCAACATATATACACTACGTACATATACACAAATATGTATATAAATATGTACATGTATAAAATACATACATTCCTCTATATATATATATATATATATATATATATATATATATATATATATATATATATATATATATATATATATATATATATATATATATATATATATATATATATATATATATATATATATATATATATATACATACATATATATACAT
>NC_142935.1:98467737-98470237 GCF_046866305.1 Octopus bimaculoides
TTCAATGTACTTCTGACCAAACTGAGTTCGTTTCCATTTATATTATACCTAAGAAATATTGTGGGCTTTTTGCTATTTCAATAAATTATATAACACACTGTATATACATATGTATATACGCATATATATTTGTACGCGAAAATATGTATATGTCCATATATGTGTGTATATGTGTATATATGTATATATACACACACACATGCCAATCTTGGAGCAATAGAATTAAATATGTATATACATATTCACCTACGTACAAACACAGGTATTTTTGTATATATATATATGTATATATTTGCATACGTACCTATTCATATATATATTTATATACATGTATATGTATATATCTATATATAAGTATATATATATATAGATATATATATATATATATATATATATATATATATATATATATATATATACTTATATATAGATATACACACACACACACATATGTTTGTGTATATATGTATATACAAATAGATAAATATATATAAACAGACGCACATTCATATCAATATGTACATCCACACACACACACACACACTCACACACACATATATATGTATGCATGTATGTATACATGGATATGTGAATGTATGTATATATGAATATATACATACATACATGCATATATATATATATATATATATATGCATGTATGTATATATGAATATATGTATGTCTGTATATATGAATATATCTATGAACATGTTTGTGTTTTTCTTTGTGTATGTATATAGATTTGCCTCTATATGCATATGCACGTAAAGTTGGTCTTGCGATCGCGTGTGCAAAAATACGATTGGGAGAAAATTATGAGTGGACTTGCTGTAATGACTGTCATGGTCGGAGTGGATTCCTCTAACACCGGGTCCAAATGCTGTAGGCGAACATGGAAAACATTTTATCTGTCCCACTACGATATGATTATGAATGTAGTTTATGTATATTTGTGTGTGTGAGTGAGAGTGTGTGTGTGTGTGTGTGTGTGTGTGTGTGTGTGTCTCTCTCTCTCTGTATATATATGTGTGTGTGCGTGTGTGTGTATGTGTGTGTGTGTGCGTGTGTGTATATGAATGTATAATAATCATACCCATACTTCTGTCTCATCTGTGTATTTCTAAGTTTACGTGACTCTAAGCTTAAAAGTTATGCGTTGGCCATGTTGCTATTTGTATATATATATATATATATATATATATATATATATATATATATATATATATATATATATATATATATATATATAGTTATGTTTGCATGTACGTATGTATATATGTATGTAGGGATTAATGTATATTTGTATATATGCAAGGATGCGCTTGTGTGTGTGTGTGTTTAGATGTGTTTCGCAAATGCAATCGTTTAAGTGTGTGTAAACACTTATTAGCTAACAACTGGAATATCAACTTCATCTATTGACATTTCTGTCGCTCGTTTTCTATTTTTCAATGACAGCCCCAATCTTGACAAAGTGTCCACTTGTTTTGTTTGTTGTTATTATTGTTGTTGTTGATGTTGGTGCTGTTGTTGTTGTTGTCGTTTATTATGTATGTTTGTTTTGTATTGCTTTGCTTTGTTTTACTTCCATGGGTCCTGTTTACGTATTTTGGTCTGTGATATGATATTTTGCAAAGACCTATCTATCTTACCAAGATTCTCTGAATCAACATATATTGGATAAAGATCGGATGAAGATCTTTCCCGAATCATACAGACACATAGTGCCGGATTCCCGGTCTCCGTGGCGTGTAGATCTCCCCACCGGGAAGGGACGCCAGTCTCTCGCAGGATAACTCACTTTTACCAGCTGAATGGATTAAAGCAACGTGAAATGAAGTGTTTTGCTCAAGATTACAACTTGTTACCCAGTCCAGGAATCAAAACTACAATCTTACGTTCATGAGTCCAACGCCCTAACCACTAAGCCACGCGCCTCCGCATATCAATATATATATATATCACCTGTAACCAGAAACTATTATTAATTATCTATTTTTGTTTATATTTTTATACTTTCTCTATTTTGTTGCCAAGACAACGCTTAGGGAAACAAACCTAAGGTACGGCATGAATATATAAATATTCACAGATGGAAGTTAAGACCGGAGTTGATTGAACCAAATGAAGTGTTTCGCTGTTTTATTATTAATAATTTTTTTTGTCGAACTTGGTAAGTTAAACTCGGTTGGGAATTGAACTCACACTCAAATAACTAAATGAAATAGTCCATTGCATTACTTCCTGCTTTCTAACGATTCTACCAAATAAAAACAAAACTGCTATAATAATAATAATAATAATAATAATAATAATAATAATAATAATAATAATAATAATAATAATAATAATAATAATAATAATGATATTTATTGTAAAGAGATATTAATTTTCCATATATATATCTCACAAGATACGTATATGTGTGTGTGAGTGTGTATACACACATGTTTGTATATATATATATAATGTAAAGATATATATATATATATATATATAA
>NC_142935.1:98472737-98475237 GCF_046866305.1 Octopus bimaculoides
ACACGCACACACACACACACGTACACGCACTTACATGTACATATACTAACAGATAAATATATGCATATACATATATATATATATATATATATATATATATATATATATATATATATATATATATATATATATATATATATATATATATGTATATATATATATACATATATTATATATAGGTGTGTGTATGTACATATTTACTCACATTATTATGCATCTTTGTATGTGTGTATATGCCTGTGTGTGTATTTGTGTGTGTGTGTGTTTGTGTGTGTGTGTTTGTGTGTGCATTTATGCATATATATATATGTATAAATATATACATTTAAGCACGTATACACACACATATATATATGCATACATATACATATATATATATATATATATATATATATATATATATATATATATATATACATATATATATATATATATATATATATATATATATATATATATATATATATATATATATATATATATATATGTATGTATATATATATATATGTATATATATACATATACATATACATGTATGTAGGGATATGTGCATAGGTAGGTGTGACTGTATACTCAGGGTCCTATTGGATATTGAAGATCCCATTATATTTATGGCGTTTCGTTTATAAAAGAATTGATATGATTAATTATACATACAGGTTGATCTGTTGATTAAAATACATAATTATGACTGTCATTTGTCATTTAGGTGGAAAATGGGTAAATGCAACTAAAAATACACAGGTATATACAAACACATATACACTTATACATGTATATATGTTTATATGTGCTTATGTGAACATTTACATATATATATATATATATATATATATATATATATATATATATATATATATATATATTAATAAATTATAGGGTAGCAAAGAAAATTTTAGAAATTTTATTTACCACCAGTGGTCTAGCGAGAGTAAAAACAGTCAATAGACTATGTATTATTCATTAGAAATGCAGAGACGCCTATAATAGGACATCTACTCGCTAGAAATAGCAGCAAAAATACTACATACCACAAAAGTTAGGGATAATTTCGAAAAGAAATGAAAAATAAAAACTTTTACCAATCTATATTCTGTACCATGGTACAGAATATAGATTGGTAAAAGTTTTTATTTTTCATTTCTTTTCGAAATTATCCCTAACTTTTGTGGTATGTAGTATTTTTGCTGCTATTTCTAGCGAGTAGATGTCCTATTATAGGCGTCTCTGCATTTCTAATGAATATATATATATATATATATATATATATATATATATATGTTGTTGTACTTGGGGATGGTCATATTGCCAGTTTAGCCAATATGTATATATATATATATATATATATATATATATATATATATATATATATCAGATATATATGTATATATCAGATGTCCCATGAATATGTATAGCTGATGCTAAAAATCTACAAATATTTTCTAAAACATATTTTGTTATGACTTATTTCAGGCGACTGAGTAAAAGATGCGCAACAGATAGCATGCATTAGCAGGTGTGTCCAAATATAGGAATCTGAAGAAAAATTGGACACAAGTTAGAAATATAGAGATAGATAGGTAGATAGATAGATAGATAGATAGATAGATCGATCGATAGATAGATAGATAGATAGATAGATAGATAGATAGATAGATAGATAGATAGATAGATAGATAGATAGATAGATAGATAGATAGACAGACATATTTTAACTTAGATATGTTTCAACCAGAGATTTGTCCAGGCCATGTGTAACTTAAGGGCACCACCTGATAGGATTAGCTAAATCCTTTTTTAGTCAGCCTCTGTGTTATCATGGTCCGTTCGAGTAGATAGTTCTTATTGAGTGAGCTGTAACCAGATGAGGTGGCTTATCTGGTTTTCCTAGAAGAAATTTATCCACATTCCGTTTAAAGGTAAAGGGATATTTTCCCCCCTATGATCTGATTCGAGACAACGTTGAATAGGGCAGGGCCTGTTGAGGGAAATAAAATATGTTGCAGTGTATTTATGTGCTGTGATCCTGAATTGGGTAGGGGACGTATGGCCGTTGTCCCAACTTTAAATAAATTTTGAAGCTAATGTTGGGGTCTTTTGGGCAATGGTGGTGGTATATTCGCCACATCGTACAAATGATGTATTGTTCACGGCAGCGCTGGAGTGAACAGTGTCTCAATGCTTTACACTTTTGCAAGTTTATATATATATATATATATATGGGAGAATTCACGAAAAAACATATATATATATATATATATATTAAAAAAATGGCCACGTTAGTGGTCAACGTTATATATATATATATACATATATATATACATATATATACCAATATGTATACACATTAATTTGCACCTATGCTTGTACATATATACAAATATGTGTATATATTAATATTTCTTTTCACCACTACGCGCGAAGATTATTTCATATATTTTAGGAAAATACTTTTTAAGGCGTGGAAATCTTAACAAAAATTAAAAATAATTACTTCCTT
>NC_142935.1:98480237-98485237 GCF_046866305.1 Octopus bimaculoides
TCTAACTCTGGTAATTCTTCCATTGTTACTCCGAGTTTCATCAGAGACTCACTTTGTGTGCGTGTGAGTGTGTGCATGTGTGTGCGTGTGTGTGTGTGCGTGCGTAGATATATATATGTGCGCTTGTGTGTACGTGTCTGTAGATGTTCATGTGTACACATCTACATATAAGAGTGTACGCCTGGTGTTTCGTCTAATCCAGTGTTTCTCAACTGGGGTTCGTATGGCCCTTGTGGGAGCGGGATCCGTGTGGCCCTTCAATTAAGATTTTCTTATTAAAATTTATCCGCAACAATTAACTTATTCTTCTACAACACACAAAAAATTGTCTAAATTTTTTGTATACACTTTAATAATATTTAACTATAAAAATATAGGAATTTTTAAAGATGCAATGGTTCTGAGGGTCCACCCAATGAAATAGTAATCGAGGGGGTCACAGGATAAAAAGGGTTGAGAAATACTGCTCTAATTGCCGTTTACATTTGTGGGGGAACGTGAGTTTTCTGATCCAACACCACTATCATAGATATTGCCTATCATACAATTAATACATTAATTACCTAGATTTGTTTACATGTACTAGGTTGTCATTAACGCAAAATACAAGATTCATAAACTCACGCAGGTGAGCGTGTGTGTGTGTGAGATAGAGAGAGACAGACAGACAGAGACAGACAGACAGAGTTTGTCAGTATTTGAATATGTTTAAATATTTCCAAATATGTATATAATAACCGATTCAGTTGTCCAGTAATAAACAGGCCAACACATTCGCAACATGCGTAGGTCTTGGTCTTGCATACAGTTGATAACAGTTTGATCATGCCAGGGCGGAGAGGAAATTTCACTCTTTTATATATTTGCATACATACATAACACGCACGTTTATGTATGTAGGTATGCATGAAGAAAAAAATATATATACATATATAGGAAAAATATATAGGGTAGGAAAGTTATAGAAATTTTTCTACCAGTGGCCTAGCATGCAGAAAATAGTCAATAGACTATATATTATTCATATAAAATTCATATAAAATTAGTGTACACGAAGTTTAAATGTACACTAATTTGATATATTTATATATATATATATATATATATATATATACATATATATATACATGCAAGTGTGTGTGTGTGTGTGTGTGTGTGTGTGTGTGTGTGTTTGTTTGTTTGAAATACTTATATTTGTACATATGTATAACTGTTTTGATAAGCTACGAAACTATCGTTATATTTCCAATTGCATTTCTATTTTCCTGCATGTGCGTTTGTGAGTGTGCGCGAGTGCGTGTGTGTGTGTGTGTGTGTCTGTCTGTGTGTGTGTGTGTGTGTGTGTGTGTGTGTGAGTGTGTGAGTGTGTATGTTTGATTACTCTCCAACTGTACCAGTAATTAATCGTGATCAAGGTCTCAACTAATTAAAGCAATATATATATGCTTCTTCTTAACTGCTTCGATCATTGTTATTATTATTATTATTATTATTATTATTATTATTATTATTATTATTATTATTATTATTATCTCTTATGTACTGCTCCAGTTTTGGGACACATAACTACATACACTCCTATATACATACTTATACACACACACACACACACACACACACGTTTATGCATAACTATATACATACCAACTACTTAGACACGCGCAAAAGTGTGAATGTATGTACATCTATGATTTTATGTACCTCATTCGTGCATGTGCGTGTATATATATCTGTGTGCGTGCGCGCGCACGCGTTGTTCTCTTCACTTTTCTTCATTTTTCTAACATAAAAACCCCCCAAAGACAACGTTATAATATCAGTTTCGTTGACGTCGAGATTAATAAAGTAATTCATTGTTTCATTGTTACTATTATTATTATTATTATTATTATTATTATTATTATTATTATTATTATTATTATTATCATTGTTCTTATTGTTATTGCTTTTGTCGTCGTTGTTGTGGCCCTTGTTGTTGTTGTTGTTGCTGTTTCTTCTTGTTGTTGCCGAGTAACATTTTTCTTATAATTTCTCACTATTATTATTATCATTATTATTATTATTATTATTTTTTTTTTATGTAGGATTTCAATCGGAATTCGCATCCATTATTAATTATTTTACCTTCTATTAAGCTTCTCGGCTTGTTTAATGGGGTTTATAAGAGCTCCCCCCCCCCACCAAGGTGTAGGTAGAAGAAAAGAAGATTCAAAGCGTTTACAAGTCAACCCGTGTTGGGACACTCCTAAGGATCGTCACACACACACACACACACACACACACACACACACACACACACACAGCATTTAACACACGATAAGATATCTAGTGCGGTGCTATGCACAATCAGCCATTATTTCAAGACTAGATATAAATTTTTAAAAAGAATTACATATAATTTCTCTTGTTTTTTGTTTTTATTTATGTTTGTTTGTTTTTTACCCTTTACCCTTAACACATTCGAGCAAAATCCCATAGCGTTTGTTCCTGTGTCAGCCCCCTATAATCAAAGCCATTCCATTTATGACCACCCCGACATTTTAAAGTATACATGTAGTAGGACTACTACACGTGAAGTATTTTTGCCTTATTTTAAGACGGTTGTGTAGAAAACGGATGTTTGGCTACTATTTCTAGCAAATTCACCGTCTCACTTTTAGTTTCCCCATTTGTCGTCAATGTAGAAATAATTATTAATCCTCTTTTTTTCTTCAAATTATTATTATTATTATTATTATTATTATTATTATTATTATTATTATTGCTATTATTATAATTATTTTAATAATTTTTTTATTATTATTATTACTATTATTATGTTTACAAAAATAATTCGTGTATGGAGGTCGTTTCAATTACCTAGAGATCTCTATACTGACATTCATATACACATACATGCATACACACTTACACATATACATACACACATCTTTACGTATGTGTGTGTGTGTGTGTGTGTGTGTGCTTGTATATGTCTGTGTGTGTGTGTTTGTATATGTGTATGTATATATGTATTTATGCATGTATATATGTGTGTATATATAAAGTGCCACATTTAAAATACATTCTCACATTGACTGGTTTTATGCCCCAAGGCGTTGCATTTAATTATATCTCGTAAGAGAACCTGCGATGTTCGCTCCAAACATACGTTTGATGCATAAACAAACAATAAAATAAATAGATATATAAACGTGCACCTGTATACGTGTGCGTCAATATGTATGCATGCATATATGTATATATACACAGATATATATATAAACACAGACATACATATATACTATACGTATACATACATGCATGCATACATACATACATATATATATATATGTATGTATGTATACATATATATGTTATATACATACATACATACATACATACATACATATTAACGCACACATATACACACACTGACATACACGAATGAATTGTGTGGGTGTACATTGAATAAATAAAAGTGATATTATCAAACATGTTTTATGACGTTCACTATGACGATGACGATGATGATGATGATGATGACGATGATGATGATGATGATGATGATGATGATGATGATGATTATAAAAACAATAATAATAATAATAATAATAACAATAATAATAATCAAAACATAAAGAAGTAGACGATTGCGTAGTTAATGGTCAAACTAATAATCATGGATACGCGATGATGATGATGATGATGATGATGATGATGGTGGTGGTGGTGGTGGTGGTGGTGGTGGTGGTGGTGGTGGTGGTGAAAGATAACCTCAATAGTCTTAGCAACAATAACAACAATGACAACAATAACATCAATTAATATCTGCGCTTGGAGAAAGAAAAATTAAGGGAACACAAATAAAAAAAAAAGAAAGATTTAAAGAAATGAAAGAATCTCTCACTCGTTCAATTGTTATTTTCATTCTGTGTGTTTTTGTTGTGTTGTGTTTTTTGCTTAAATCCAGGATATTTGTTCTTTTCTTTTTTCTTTTCTCTTCTTTCTTTCTTCCTTTCTTTCTCTTTTCAAGTCTGAGAAATTCTTGTCGATTTTCTTCCTTCCTTCTCGCATCGTTCCTCGTCGTCGTTTTTTTTTCCCTTCTTCTTTTTCTCCTTTCTTCGACTCCCTTTTCTTTTCTTTCACTCTCTCTCTCTCTCTCTCTCTCACCCTCTCACTCTCATTCTATCTCTCTCGTTCTTTTTCTCTTTCGTTCTTTCGTTCTTTCACTCTCTCTCTCGTTCTCTCCCTCTCTCGTTCTCTCCTATTTCTCCCTGGGACTGATCCTTTCGTTTCTTTCTTTTTCCACTGTTTTGCTCCTCTTTATGCGTTTCTTCTTACATAACATCTTTTTCCCTTTTTCTCTCTCTCTCCTTTGCAATTATCATATATATATATATATTCATATATATATATGCATATATATATATATATATATATATATATATATATATATATATATATATATATATATATATATGTATGTATGTATATGTATATGTATATGTATATGTATATATATATATATATGTAATTATTTTTTTCTTTCAACAATCTGTAATTTTAATTTTGATACGCTTCAAATAAATCCGGGTAGGTCCCGCCAAAGTCAGTGATTTGGCGAGTGCTGTTTTAAAGAATGTTGATGATGATGGCTTGGATTGTGCTGCTGCTGCGCTAGTGTCTGCGCCAGGGACTGCGATATAGAATGTGAATTGATGGCAGTTGTTATAAGTGGAGAGCCATTGTTGGCCCCGTTTGTGGATTGTAACGGGCTGCCCCCTCCGTGCGGATAGGGGACTGGTGTATGTGCTTGCGACATCGTGTGACCTACAATTGATTGGGATAACGAGTGTGATGGTATGGATGTAGGGATCAGTGGTGATCCGCCACCGCTGTTCGAGCGCATCGGACTTCCTCCCCCCTGCAGAGAATTCTCCGAATTTTGAAGAAACTCGCCATTCGGACCGAGAGTCCCTGGAGGAGTCATGCGTTTCTCTTTCTGTCGTCGGTTACAA
>NC_142935.1:98497737-98505237 GCF_046866305.1 Octopus bimaculoides
GAGCGAGGGGTGCCGCAGTGGATGAGTGACGATGGATAAAGTTGAAAGTTGGAGAAAAAAAAGAAGCCGTTAGGAATGAGAAAGGAAAGAAGAAAGGAAGAAAGAACGAAAGAGTGTTGTGATTGGGAGGGACGTGGCAAAGAATTTGACTGCTATTTCTAGCACACACACACACACACACACACATGCGTATATATTTATTTGTTCTTCTCTGCCGCATTTCAGTCTGCGAGCTGTGGCCACACGCACGCGCGCGTGCAAGCACACACGCACACATATGCACACATACACCCGTATGCTTATACAGATGCACATGCAAACACACACAAATATACACAAATTTACATGTGTATGTGTGTGTGTGTGTCTGTGTGTGTGTTTGTGTGTGTACATTCCTACATGCATGTATACACGTATGTAAATTTACTAGAATATATATATATATATATATATATATATATATATATATATATATATATATATATATGCACACACCTGTACATAGGTGTCGGATCGTCTCGTGGTAATTGATTGTTGTTGAATGTTGTTGCTTTTGTTGTTATCATCCTCCCCGTCCTCTTCCTTCTCATCAGCCACACCATCTTAATTATTATTGCTGCTATAATAGGTCACCTGTCTATTTTCTCGTTCTCTCCACAACATATAAAATATTTTTACGTATATATATATATATATTATACATATAATAAATATGTATAATATATATATATATACACACATATATATTATGCATATATTATATATATATGTATATAGGTAGATGATAGGATTGCTTCAATATTTCAGGGGTAGTCTGAAGTATCTAAGTAACCATGTATATATACATATATATATATATATATATATATATATATATATGTGTGTGTGTGTGTGTGTGTATACACACACATACATACACATATATATAGGCACAAGAGTGGTTGTGTGGTAAGAAGCTTGTATACTAACCACATGGTTGCGGGTTCAGTCCCACTGTATGGCACCTTGGGCAAGTGTCTTCCACTATAGCCTCGGGCCCACCAATGCCTTGTGAGTGGATCTGGTAGACGGAATAAATATATTCTTTTATGTGTTTCAGCCAGGTGGCTGTGGTCTTACTGAAGCACCGTGTTTGTATTTGTTCCCCCAACATTGCTTGACAACCGATGTTGGTGTGTTTACGTTCTCGTACGGCAAAATAACCGATAGAATAACTCAGGGCGTCGATTTGTTCGACTAAAGGCGGCGCTCCAGCATGGAGATGTATTTTTACAAACAGAATGAGCCAGTGGCGCATTGAGCTTCTTCTGCTTCTTCTTCTTCTTCTTCTGCTTCTTTTTCTTCTTCTTCTTCTTCTTCTTCTTCTTCTTCTTCTTCTTCTTCTTCTTCTTCTTCTTCTCCTTCTGCTTCTTCTTCATCTTCTTCTTTTTCTTCTCCTTCTTGTTTTCTTTTCGTTCGAGTTCATAGATTCTTTTATATTAAGTTTTAAAACATTCCTTTACCTTGAATACAGCGCGTATGCGCACGTGCGCCTGTGTGTGTGTGTGTGTACGTATGCGCCTGCGTGTATGTGAAGACAGCGAACTGGCTGAGTCGTTAGCGCGCCGATCAAAATGCTGTGTGGCATTTCGTCCGTCTAAATGTTCTGGGTTCAGATTCGGCCGAGTTAGTAAAATAAGTACCAGTCGAATATTGGAGGTCGAAGCAATTGACTTACCCCTCCCACCAAATTGCTGGCCTTGTACCAAATTTTGAAACTAATGTGTGTGTGTGCATGAATGTATGTATGTACGCATGTTATATACACATCGTTTTATTTCCATAATCTTATATGTGTATGCGTAATTATGTAATTATATAGAAATATGTATAGAAATATTCTAAAAAAAACTTTGTATAGACAGTTCTATCAATACAAACACACATTCGTTAGCCTTTATCCTATACTTATACATTTGCGTCATCCTCGTTGTATTTACCTACACATCCTACATATATATATATATATATATATATATATATATATATATATATATATATATATATATATATATATATATATATATATATATATATACCAGAGTAAGTACATAAATAGTAAATAAATGCGAAACAAGCTGGAGAAAATAGTACTCGAATACCAGAGGTAGAGTAATATGCTTTATTAAAAAGCAGCAAAAATATTATATATATATATATATATATATATATATATATATATATATATATATATATACAGGGTGGCCCAAAAGTAGGTTTACGGTTATCACGTAGGCACTTTAGTTTTTTTTTTTTTAAATATTTTATTACATTTAAATTTCTATAACGGTTTCATATTTTTCTATAATTAAGATCTAAACTGTTAATATATGAAATGCAAAAGAGATAGTTGAATAACTGTAAACCTACTTTTGGGCCACCCTGTATATGTATATATATATATATGTATATATATACACACATATATATAGGGTGGCTGAATAGTAGGTTAACAGTTATATATGTATCTCTTTTACTCTTTTACTTGTTTCAGTCATTTGACTGCGGCCATGCTGGAGCACCACCTTTAGTCGAGCAAATCGACCCCAGGACTTATTCTTTGGATGCCTAGTACTTATTCTATCGGTCTCTTTTGCCGAACCGCTAGATTACGGGGACGTAAACACACCAGCATCGGTTGTCAAACGATGTTGGGGGACAAACACAGACACACAAACATACACACACACACATATATATATATACATATATATACGACGGGCTTCTTTCAGTTTCCGTCTACCAAATCCACTCACAAGGCTTTGGTCGGCCCGAGGCTATAGTAGAAGACACTTGCCCAAGGTGCCACGCAGTGGGACTGAACCCGGAACCATGTGGTTGGTAAGCAAGCTACTTACCACACAGCCACTCCTATATATATTTACGGCAAACTTTTGCGATACGTTAGCGTAATGTGTCCCTATCTGGGGCGTTTGCACGACCAAGTTGTGCGAAACTTTATTCCCAGGATTCTTGGAATTCAAATCAAACTTTACCCGCCTTTCAATAGCACCACAACAGCAAGTCCAAAGAGGAATACTGACCAATTCGACCTCTCATCAAAGAATTACTCTCCTAATAAAACCTGCTCTAAGGTTCCCTCCTGTCTGCGTCTCTTTCCTCTGTGGGAAATAATAAATCGTGGAATTGTCAGAAATTATACTATGCTGGAATAAACACTTGGTGTATATTTAGTTACCTCGATTTTACAGTCTCGGTTCTATTTTGTCCCTCGGGGGCTGATATAAAATTATGCACCAGGCCATTAAATCAGGGGTCGATTAAAAGGAATCCCGCCCCCACATTACTGCATTTGGGATAAAACTATTATCATCACCATCATAATTGTTATTGCACTGCTTTTGTTATTGTTGTTGTTGCTGTTATTATTATTATTATTATTATTATTATTATTATTATTATTATTATTACCGAAGTCGACTTTGCCTTTCATCTTTCCGGGGTCGATAAATTAAGTACCAGTGCAACACTGAGGTCGATGTTATTGACTAGTCCCCTCCCCTCAAACTTGTGCTTTCAGTAGAAAGGATAATTATTATTATTATTATTATTAAAACAATACCAACAATGTTTTATTTTAAAAATTTGTCGGAGTTCTGTACTTGTTTGTCGCTACATTGAGTATGTGTCAACACCACTTATGAAAGTCTGTTTGTATGTGAGCGTGGTGGAGAGGAAGTATGAAATGATAGTATTACCAGCTGTACTGCTGGGGTCGAGAGATAATTGACCATGAAACACAAACCCTTCCACTTTAAAAGACATGCGTATGTCTGCCAAATTTTAGTGAACGATGTCTACTTTTGGAGAAAGAGAAAGACTGAGAGAAGAATAGAACGAGACAGACAGACAGACAGAAAAAACAGAAAGAGACAGAGAGAGTGAGAGAGGGAAAGAGACGGAGCCAGACAGAGGGAGAAAAAGAGTGTGAAGAAGCTATCAATTCGATTTAGGTAAGTTATGAAAGATGTCCGTGTGTGTGTGCGTGTGGATCCGCGTTCGTTTTATTGAATAAGGCTACACAATTATTGCTGGTGTTGATGTTGTTGTTATTGGCTTGGCATAAATATTAATGTATATTAAATGACATAGATGCATATTTGCAGCTCACTTTACCATAGTACGTGTGTGTGTGTGTGTGTGTGTGTGTGTGTATACACATGTGTATCTATACATATCATATATGTGTGTGTTTGCGTGTGTATATATAACTTAGATAACTTAGATGTCTTTCGACCAAGGATTGGTTCAGGCCATGTCTAACTTAATAGCACCACCTGATAGGATTAGCTAAATCCTTTTTAAGTCAAGTTTTGTAGCATCATTCGAGTAGTGAGTTCTTGTTGAGTGAGTTGTGTCCAGATATTGGTGGCTTATCTGGTATTCCTAGAAGAAATTTGTCCAGATTCTGTTTAAAGGCGATGGGATCCTTTTCCTCTTTGATCTGATTCGAAACAATATGTGCGTGAATTTGTGTATATATAGTACTTATTCTATCGGTCTCTTTTGCCGAACCGCTAAGTGACGGGGGACATAAACACACTGGCATCGGTTGTCAACCAATGCTAGGGGGGACAAACACAGACACACAAGCACATACACACACACACACACACACACACACACACACACACACACACACACACACACACACACACACACACATATATATATATATATATATATATATATATATATATATATATATATATATATATATATACATATATACGAGGGGCTTCTTTCAGTTTCCGTCTACCAAATCCACTCACAAGGCTTTGGTCGGCCCGAAGCTATAGTAGAAGACACTTGCCCAAGATGCCACGCAGTGGAACTGAACCCGGAACTACGTGGTTGGTTCGCAAGCTACTTACCACACAGCCACTCCTTAGACCAAATTTACATCCATATATGTATATGTAGACACACACACACACACACGTACACACACGTACACACATATATATATGGTGTTGAGTGTTGGTAAAAAAAAATGAAGAGTCCTAAGCATCATTATCGGAATTAATAAAAAAAATATTAGCACTGAGTCCATCTCTTGCTATTCACTTTCGCCATTGCCCGAAGACCCCGTGTAACCTGTAGGCGAAACTCTGTGTAGCAAAGCAATGTGTGTGTGTGTGTGTGTGTGTGTGTGTGTGTGTGCTTGTGTGTGTGTTCTTAATCTGTGGTTTTCTACATGCCAACTCGCAGGATTGCTGTCACGTAGAGAAGCAGTCAGCTATACGGACACACAGACACAACTGTTCAAAATACGTGCGCTCGTACAAACACGCTTCCTTTCGCATACATAAACACACCTGCTTATACATATTATATACACGCACCCGCACTCTTATGTACCTATGCACTTGCATATATGTGAGCATGCAAACATGCATTCATATATGAACGCATGCACGGATACATGCATACATGCACGTAGATGATAATCGTTTCTGCTGGAAGCAGAAGGCCTCAAATTCGGAGGAAGGGACTAAGCCGATTACATCGACCCCAGTTCGCAACTGGTACTTATTTAATTGACCCCGGAAGGATGAAAGGCAAAGTCGACCTCGGCGGAATTTGAACTCAGAACATAGGTCGTGAATTCGATAACCGGCGATCCGTTGTGTCCTTGAGCATGACACTTTATTTCACATTGCTTCAATCAAACCAGTTGGCAAAAAGGAGTCGTACCAGTAATTCAAATGGGCCAGCCTCGTCACATTCTATGTCAGGCTGAATCTCACTGAGAACCAAGTTAATCGTACGAATGTCTGTGGAGTACTCAGCCACTTGCACGCCAATTTCACAAGCAGGATGTTCCACTGATTAGATCACCTGGAACACTCGTCGTCGTAACCGACGGAGTGCCATTAAGTATGAAAACTGAGGAAGGGATGGAGCGTGGAAGTAGACGCTAGAAACACCAACAAACGGAACAGTATTGCAGGAGCACAAAAAAGAACGTAAACTGCGCATGCCCAGAGCCAACTCCTTACTTTGATTGCCAACTCCTTACTTTGATTGCCAACAGACCACTAGTTTCCGACCCAGGGCTGAACCTTCGGACCACACTCCTAGGACCGATCGGCCACAGGCAAGCACACATGACCTATCTCCATCTCTCACGTGATGTCCACAGTCAACAAGGACATCACGTGAGAGATGGAGATAGGATGAACATTATATGGTTTAGGGGGCTTTAAGTTCTTCGCTCAAATTGCGATCCTGTCAAATTTGAGGCTCATCTTTTAAGAAGGACCCATAATAAATACTAGTGAAATGTTGTTTATTCAATCGATTGATAATACCATCCTTAAAATCTGTGACCTTGTGTCAATGCTAGAATCTTGTCTGGTAGAACACCAGACGAAATAATTAACTGTAATTTAATAGACCCTTAAAAGAGCCTATCGTGGTCGCTAGAATAGCAGCTAAATTTCCCTCAACTTAGGAAAACAACGACACTTCGGACAATGTAGATTTAGACCGATACAAAAAAGACTAAGAGTATAGGAGCTGTGATGGTTAGTCATAGATCAACTGAATCAAGGATGATCCACGGTTAAACAAGAATAACACTGATGAAGTGTTTCCCTTCGAAGCGTCAAATTTCTCTTCTTCCACACCTCAGTCATTCCAGTGTTTCAGTTATTACTTCTATTTCTTTTTACCCACACACAATATCACAAATTTCTTTCAGTTCCACTATTTCAATCACGATTTCGTTATTTAAATATTAAAAACAAAAGCCAAGTGGAATAATACTAATCAACCAAGGATGCGAATTTCTGTAAAACATTTTTATTCATTGTCATTCCCCGCTTAGTATGAGAAACAAAACCAAATCAAACATCTCTCGCTAACGATTCTCAAAGATTGTGGCACTCCGTCGGTTTCGACGACGAGCGTTCCAGTTGATCCGATCAATGGAACAGCTTGCTCGTGAAAGTAACGTGCAAGTGGCTGAGCACTCCACAGACACGTTTAACTGTACCGTAGTTCTCGGAGAGATTGAATATGACACAGAGTGTGGTAAGGCTGACCCTCTTTGAAATACAGGTACAAAAGACACAGAAAGAAAGAGAGAGAGAAAGCTGTGGTGAAAGAGTACAGAAAGGGCTCACCACCACCCCACCCCCTGCCGGAGCCTCATGGTGTTTTAGGTGCTTTCGCTCAATAAGCACTCACAACGCCTGGTCTGGGAATCGAAACCGCGATCCTATGACCGCGAGTCCGCTGCCCTAACCAATGAGCCATTGCGCCTCCACAATTCTCAAAAATAAGAGAATCTTATTAAGCAATTTCTCAAAGTTAATTTACGTACTTCAGAGGTGGGGAGTCTGATCTTTATTTTCAGGTTAAAGAACAACTAAATCCTACTTCATTTCATTAAATCCTACTAATAAAGACTTCTCTAATTAAACCTATTTTGTG
>NC_142935.1:98507737-98510237 GCF_046866305.1 Octopus bimaculoides
ATTCCATTTCGCCGTCAGTTTCCATATTCTGGACTTTATTAACACAATTACACCGGCGCACTCGCTTCTCTACTCATCATCTACACCCCATCCTGCCCTTCCCGCTCTCTGTCCGCTCGTTTCTTAGTTTATGTGCACTAGACTAGAACAACACAACACACACACACATACACACTCATGATAACATACTGTCAGATGCAAGCACTTGCAGACAAATACATACACACGTTTACAAATCCGTTCGCTATCCTTACCTCACACATGTTCACAATTTGAGTAAATACGGATAGTGTCTCCTACTTATATATATATATATACACACACACACACACATACATTTTTAGGGATGTTTGTACGTGTTCGTGTGTGGACAAAAGTTTTGGGACGAAATATGTGTGTGTGTGTGTGTGTGTGTGTGTGTGTGTATGTATGTATGCCTATAGGTGCAGCAGTGGTTGTGTGGTTCCGGGTTCAGTCCCTCTGCCTGACATCTTGGGCAAGTGTCTTTTGCTAAAGCCTCGGGTCGAATAAAGCCTTGTGAGTGGATTTAGTAAATGGAAACTGAAAGAAGCATCATCGCTTGACAACCGACGTTGGCGTAACTTAGCGGTTCGGCACAAGATCCCGATAGAATGAGCACTAGGCTTACAAAGAGTAAGTCCTGGGGTCGATTTGTTCGACTAAAAGCGGTGCTCCAGCATGGCCACAGTCAAATGACTGAAACAAGTAAAAGAATATATATATATATATATATATATATATATATATACGCGCGCGCGCACACACACACAAACACACACACACACGCACACATATATATATACACATACACATGCATACACACCCACGTGTATACACGCTGGTGAGTTTCGGTATAGTTGTTAGAACTGTTAAAAATAGCAGCTAAATCTTCCTCATATTGCACTCTATCCCTTTAAATAATGAAGACACGTCGGATTACGAAAGTAGATAAATACATGAACAGATAAATAAAGCGGGACAGTCACGGCTGGGACGGTTTTGGTAATAGATTGATTCAAATATGACCGACCTAGGGTTAAACAGTACACCCACATATATTCTTCGAAACCCAATAGAAAAGTTATTGCTCCAATCTTTTAGAAATAACAGCCAATTCTCCCTCAGATGATACTTTGAAAGAAAGGAAATGCAAAGTTTGGATGAGATGGTCACGGTTGGATCGCTTTCGCATGTGGATGTAAGGACAGGGGTCAGGGTTGATCTGAGATTAAACAGCAACGATACCAACAACAATAACAATTAATTGAACAGACATACACGTGCACACACAGACAGACACACACGTCTGACCGCATGCACATACACACCTTACACACACACAGCAATCATTTGCACACACACACACACACACACACACACACACACACACAGAAGCCGCATGCCAACACAAGCACCTGAGTCAACGAGGACGGTTCCATGTGGACACTCACTCTGCTGGAAATAGCAGTTACATAACCCTGAAGTCACAAACTATTTGGATTGTGTAGCCTTGGTCTATCTCTATACATGAGAAATAGATGTGATGGTCACGACAGGAAGGCTTTTGATGGTAGGCGTATGCTCTATCAGGAGACAAAACAACATTGAGAGTAACATAAACAAAGACATTTAGAAATCACATGCATTCGTACACACATGTATACACACACACACACATACACACACATATATATAGATATATAAACAGTTAACACACACGCACACGTACACACATGTATACATACAACCAACACACACACACAAATCAGAGGTTTTCTATACATAGACACGCGTAGACTTACACGTACACACATACATTCACGTACGCACACACACGCACAGAGTCAGAGAGAGAGAGGGGGGAGAGAGAGAGAGAGAGAGAGATAAACAGAGAGAGGGAGAAGGAGAGACACAGAGAGAAAATAGATAGAGAGAAAGAGGCTGCGAGACAGAGAGAGGTAGCGAGAGAGAGAAAGACAGACAGACACACAGACAAACAGAGAGGAACGTGATAGAGAGAAAGAGACAGACAGACAGACAGACTGACAGAGAGGAACGTGATAGAGAGAAAGAGACAGACAGACAGACAGGCATAGAGAGAAAAGATACAGAGAAAGAGGTTGTGTGTGAGAGAGAGAATATTTGTCTAAATGAAGAAAAGATCACCATAAAATATTTCCATATTCAAACGAATACATAACATTAGAGAGAGAAAGAGAAAGAGAAAAAGAAGGAGAGAGAGTGAGACAAAGAGGCAAATAGAGAGAGAGAGAGAGAGAGTGAGAGTGAGAGAGAGAGAGTGTGTGTGAGAGAGAGAGAGAGTGGGAATAACGTAGCCGATTCTAGTTATTTCCATTTGAGTCGAACCATTTGCCAGAATTTCTCTTCTATTGATTAATGCAACTATACATATGCATATCTTCTTAGACAGTGGCACAAACACACACACACACGCGTGCACACACACATACATGCACAC
>NC_142935.1:98525237-98535237 GCF_046866305.1 Octopus bimaculoides
ATTTCATCTTCGATTAACAGACTTCATTTTTCTTTTTTCTTTTTGTGTAGGTGTTTATATTGACTCTGATGAGTTTTGATCCCTGGACAGTGATGTAAACAATCGATGATGAAACATGTATTAACCATCTTCTAGCACAATTTCATCTCTATTCTGTCCCCTTCTATCGTTTAACCCCAGGTCATTTTTCATCATATACATCTAGGATCCCATATTTCGTATGTATAACAAGAGCTATAACAATTAAAGTGTTCTATGTGCGAGATGACAGCGAACTGGTATTTCTGGACTGGTATTTCTAGCTTTTCAGATGACCACGTAGGGCCTTTCACGTATGTGTTATGCTTTCATATAAATATAGCACGTGCTGGTAAGGCAAATACACAAACAGATATGTGTCGTGGGCGAGTGGATGTGGACATGATAAATAAACATACATACATTGTTTGTCGGGTAGATAGCGGATATGGGTATGGCTAGAGATAGACAGACAGACAGATAGATAGATAGATAGATAGATAGATAGATAGATAGATAGATAGATAGATAGATAGACAGACAGACAGACAGACGGACAGACAGACAGACAGACGGACGGACGGGTAGATAGGTAGGTAGGTTGATGGATGGATGGATGGATGGATAGAGACAGACAGACTGACAGACAGACGGACGGACGGATAAATGGATGGATGGATGGATGGATAGATAGATAGATAAATAGATAGATAGATAGATAGATAGATAGACAGACAGACAGTCAGACAGACATGCAGACAGACAGACAGACAGACGGACAGACAAATGCACACACACACACACACTTTTAGGCAATCTGACGCACATTTAGATAGATCCAAAATGAAGGCTTTTTACACGCGCATATTACGAACGCATTCTCCCTCTGTATCTTACTCAGACGCGCGCGCGCACAGCACAAGTGCGCCAACCGATGAGCCCCGCCAGACATACAACATATGGAGAAAGAGAGAGAGAAAGTCAGACAAACATAATGTTGCACAACACATACACAGGTCTTTCATCTTTAATATTTTATTTTAATAAAAGCGGCGAGCTGGCAGAGTCGTTAGCTCGCCGTGCGAAATTTCGTCTGTCTTTATGTTCTGAGTTCAAATGCCGCCGAGGTCGATTTTGCCTTTCATTCTTTCGGCGTCGATAAATTAAGTACCAGTTACGTACTGGGTTCGATCTAATCGACTGGTCCCCTCTCCAAAAATTTCGGGCCTTGTGCCTAGAGTAGAAAAAAAAATTATTTGCTTCAGCTATTAGACTGCGGCCATGCTGGGGCACCGCCATTTTAGTCGAACAAATTGTGTGTCTGTGTTTGTTCCCCCAACATCGCTTGACAACCGATGCTGGTGTGTTTACGTCCCCGTAATTTCAGCGGTTCGGCAAAAGAGACCGATAGGATAAGTACTAGGCTTACAAAGAATAATTCCTGGGGTTGATTTGCTCGACTAAAGGCGGTGCTCTAGCATGGCCGCAGTCAAATGACTGAAACAAGTAAAATAGTAAAGAAAGTATACATATAAGAGGGATGACCACTAAGTGGACATCCCTTTTGCTAGAAGAAAACCCCCAAGTCTGACCACCTAAGAAAAGATTGTTCTCAAGAAAATTCAGCAAATACCACAACGTAAGCCAGCAAGACAAATGAAAAGATTCAAAATATAAAGAATTAATCACAGACCGGTTTCGTCGTTAACTATTTACGTAATTACTTACGTAATTGTCTGCAACACTTCAGTATGACCGTCCTTTGCAATATAATTTGCAGAACTATACACGAGACGTCCGCATGAGATTGACCCGTAGCACACACACATACAGACACACACACACACACACGCACACACACACACACACACACACACACACACACACACACACACACACATATATATATATATATATATATATATATATGAGTGTGTTTTTTCCTCCATCACTGCTGGACAACAAGTGTTGGTGTATTTACGTCCTCATAACTTAGCGGTTCGGCAAAAGAGCACCGATAGAATAAGTACCAGGCTTTAAGAATAAGAACTAGGATTGATTGATTCCACTAAAAATTCAGAAGGTGGTGCTCCACCATGGCCTCAGTCGAATGACCAAGACAAAGAGAAAATACACACACAGATGTGCGCGTACTTCATGCATGAAAGGGCCAACACGCAGGGGTTGCCAAGTGTGCACGACACACTAAGTGTCCTGCATGCCAGATGTTCAATTCCTGATGTATGGATCCCCAGCTTCGTCCTGATATTTATCCTTACACCTTCCTAACTACACATCTACGTACGTTCCCCACCCGAGGTATACAAAAAGGATTTGTCTTTACGTTCTGAGTTCAAATTCCACCGAGGTCAACTTTGCCTTTCATTCTTTCGGCGTCGATAAATTAAGTACCAGTTGAGTACTGGGGTCGATCTAATCGACTGGACCCTCTCCAAAAATTTCGAGCCTTGTGCCTAGAGTAGAAAAGAAAAGAAAACAGAAAATTATATATTACACGCACATACGTATGTATAATTACATACATATATAATTATATTTATGTGTGTGAACGAATGTATATGTGTACAGGTATGTACACATATACATGTATATACGAATACAAGTATGTATATGCATGTACGTGTTTGTTGTATATACGTTTTTAAGCACACGCATACATAAATACATACACGCACACTTATATATACATGCCCTCATACACACTTATATACACACACATACATACAAACATACATACATGTATGCATACATGTATACATACATACATGCATGCATGCATACATGTATACATAAATGCATGCTGCCTACGTATGGCGTGAAGGGATGGCACTCGGTCGCTTACGACGTCGAGGGTTCCAGTTGATCCGATCAACGGAACAGCCTACTCGTGAAATTAACGTGCAAGTGGCTGAGCACTCCACAGACACGTGTACCCTTAACGTAGTTCTCGGGGATATTCAGCGTGACACAGTGTGACAAGGCTGGCCCTTTGAAATACAGGCACAACAGAAACAGGAAGTAAGAGTGAGAGAAAGTTGTGGTGAAGGAGTAGATCAGGGTTCGCCACCATCCCCTGCCGGAGCCTCGTGGAGCTTTAGGTGTTTTCGCTCAATAAACACTCACAACGCCCGGTCTGGGAATCGAAACCGCGATCCTATGACCGCGAGTCCGCTGCCCTAACCACTGGGCCATTGCGCCTCCACGCCAACGACAACAGCACATCATTAAAGGCTCCGACATTTACTCAGTCTCATATTCACAAACATACAACACGTGATGTGTTGGTGCTGTTTAACCCTAGGTCAGTCTTGACTAAACAGGCCTGATCAAAGGTAACCCGGCCATAAGTAGATCGTTTTTTTTTTGTTTTTTTTTACCCTCCCCTATCTTTTGCATAAGAAATCGAAGAACCAAAGACGACACAGTGTAATGTATGTTTTTTTCTAAGACTTTAAGTATTCTTAGAATTGATGATGATTTGGTGCTATTTCTAGCAAGATGAGAGAGCACTCAAGGTCTAGCATCTGCCCCTAACGTCGGCTCTCGCTTGTCTGTCTGTGTGTATACAGAACACACACACACACGTGTAAAGATTGTCTAACAACACGGCTAATTGGGACGAAACACGTGACTACGTTGTTGAAATTACAAATCTAATGAAAATAGCTGAAGAGAAATATTGACCGAGATATTAATTTTTGCCGAGGGAAGAGCGCGGGAGCAAATATACACACACACACACAGACGGTGAGGGCGGGAGTACTAACACCTCTTCGTTTCTGTATAGCAAGGGTGGAAAAGAGATCATGAATATCGATTATTAACCTAACACTAGTTGATGATAATCCCTACGCATTAAAAGGAAAAAAAAAGGTATAAAAGAAAGACAAGTGACTCTGTTGGGAATTGAACTCACATACCGTGTGATATTTTTTCCTTTTTTTTCTTTTTCCTTTGTTATTTTATTTTCCCTTTTCATTTCGTTTCTTCTTTTCTTTTGGTTGTTACTTCTGGATAACGTCTGTATTTACGAGAGGGGACAACTAGTGCTCAGCAAAACCCATGCATACATACCTACACACAGGTGTGCGTGCACGCTTGTGTATACATGCACAGGCGCAGGTGTGGTTGTTTGGTAAGAAGCTTGCTTCTCAACCACATGGTTCCGGGTTCAGTCCCACTGCGTGTCACCTTGGGCCAGTGTTTTCTGCTATAGCCCCGGGCCGACCAAAGCATTGTGGGGGGCTTTGGTAGACGGAAACTGAAAGAAGCTCGTCATACATGTGTGTGTGTGTGTGTGTGTGTGTGATTGTCCCCCTACCATCACTTGAGAACTGATGTTCGCGTGTTTACTTCCCCGTAACTTAGTGGTCCGTCAAATGACCGAGAGAATAAGTACTAGGCTTACAAATAAAAAGTCCTGGGGTCGATTTGTCGTTCGACTAAAATCGGTGCTCCAGCATGGCCGCAGTGAAATGACTGAAACAAGTAAAAGAATAAAAGAATATTGTGCCATGCTCTCTCTCTCTCTCTCTGTATATATATATATATATATATATATATATATATATATATATATATATATATATATATATATATACATACATACATACATACATACAGACATACATACATACATACAGACATACATACATACATATATATATATATATATATATATATATATGTTTTTATGTACTCCTTTATGCACATCAGCCGAATGGCTGTGGCCATGCTGCGGCACCGCCAGTGTCATCAACTTATTAATGCCCATTCTGTTATGACTGGCTTTTGGTGAAGGAGGGAGTTCGATGTGATGTATGTTCATATGGCTCCTTAGACAGGGGGGAATCAAGTTGTTTATTATGCATATATACATATATGTGTACTTATATACATATACAGACACATGCATCTATGCATCTATGCATATATATATATATATATATATATATATACGTGTGTGTGTATATATATATATATATATATTGTTGTATTTGGGGATGGTCATAAAAAGACACGCACTGTATATTTGGTGTTCACTTGCTTCAGCTTTATTTTATATTAATTGTATTTCAGTCAGAGTTCTTTCGTCACACTTCTGTGACCTCATCAGTGGTCCTTTGCTTTCTTCTTTCTTTCTTACTAATGATCTGCCATTTTGTATTCCTATTATATGTCTTTACTTGCGCATGCGTATATCCCTGTGTGTGTCTATGTTTAGTAAGTGTGTGTGTGGTAATGTGCCTACATTATCAGTATCCCCTGTTTATACACGTTCGTTTAATCTACTTTTATTTATTTTATTCATTTGTTTATATCTACTTACTTTTTCTTTTCTTTCTATTTTTCGCAGTTAATTTAATTTAATTTATTTTGTTTCTGTATATAGTTATTTAATTTCATTTATTTATCTGTGTATTGTATTATATTCATATTATTATCAGTTTATGAGGATCTTATTCTGTCATAGGTTGTGGTGTGTTGGGGAGGTGTGCTACTGTTCCATTCTAGTTTCCTATTCAGGTTATCTTCTATTATATGTGTAGCTTCCGTAATTTGTCTAAACGTTGCGTCTGTTCTGTCTGGACAAGACCTTAACTTCTATGTTGTTGAGTGAGTCCCCATGTTCCTGCTCGGCGTGCTGATGCGGAACCGATGAGCTTTTCTCTTCCTTAAGTTCCTTCCAATGACCATTTACTCGCTCTACTATGCTTCGTGCTGTCTCCTCGAAGTACGTCGTTGTCTTGTTACTGCACCGTCCTTCTGTACATCTTATACTATAGACTACATTCCTAGCTTTACAGTTTGTTTTCGGCTAAATCCGCATGCAATACAGTTTCTATCAGTACAGGGGTTTCTACTAAAAAGGTAGGTTCTACCGATTAGGGATTTGCTAGGGTTGCCTGGCATTTCTACAACCTTAATTCTTAGCTTAAGTTTGTCTAGGGCCCTTCTATAGTGGCACGCCAGTTCGACTGTAGGGGTGGTGTCGACGAACATGACACTCTGGTATTTGTGGCTATCATACCATGAGTTGGCCTTCCCTATTTTCTTCTTAGTCCTTTCAATGGTGCTCCATGACTTACTCCTATAGAGTGGGCAAATCCCATTCCTATCGTTACGTATAATAGTTTCAAATTTTCTCATGGTTCTTTTGTATACTCTGATCTTTATATATCAGGTCATCCCATAAGTTCTGACCGGATTTCGAATAAAGAAAACAAGTGATCAAATGTTATATTTAATCATGAATGTACTTTCACTGATTATCTATGACTTCCTTCCATCTATTTACAAGCTTTTTAATCCCATCAATGTAAAACTCTTTTGGTTTCAAAGCAAAGAACTCTGAAATGTCACTTTCGACCTCCTCCTGGCTTGCGAAAGTTTTGTCCCCCAAATGATTCTTTAAACTACGAAACAAATGGTAGTCTGAAGGAGCAAGGTTGGGAGAATAAAGTGGGTGAGGAACTTTTTCCCAACCAAGCTCTTCGATATTCTGAGATGTGATCTTTTCAGTCCTGATGAAACATCACTCCTTTTCGATTCACTAAAACAGGTCTTTTTTTTCTTCAAAGCTCGGTTCAAACGCTCTAATTGCTGACAGTAGACTTGAGCATTGATTGTTGCATTAGGTGGTAACAATTCTAAGTGAATTACTCCTTTGCAATCCCACCAGATAGAGAGAAGAACCTTTTTCCCATGAAGTTCCCTTCTCGGTTGTGGTTGAGCTTTTTCCGTTTTACCAAGCCACTGTTTACGACGGTTGGCATTTCGATAGAAGATCCACAAGTCTTTGGCCAGCCTGGGGCTATAGTCAAAGATAGTTGCTTAAGGTGCCACGCAGTGGGACTGAACCCGGAAGCATGTGGCTGGTAGTATATGTAATTTAGAGATCAGAACTTAATTGCAGATCTTGCCTGTCCAAATCGGATATGAAATCTATGTGGAAGTCTTTTCAAAACATTACCTGGTTTAAAAAACCACGTCAGATGGCCATGATGGTTCGAAGGTGTAGGTACAGGGGATGGTCAAACTGCATAAGAAGTAGACAACCACCATACACATATATACATACATACATACATATATATATATATATATATATATATATACATACATATATATATATATATATATGTATGTATGTATGTATGTATGTATATGTATATATATATATGCATATATATGTATATATATATATATATATATATATATATATATATATATATATATATGCATATATATGTATATATATATATATATATATATATATATATATATATATATATATATATATATACATACATATATGCGTATGTCTGCATATATGAGTATAGATATGCATGTATAGGTACATATATATGGTGCAAATACAATGAAAAATAAAAATGGACAGCACAACAGTACAACATTTTAAGAGGTATTAGCTTAACTTTTAAGTGAAAAGAGTAAGCACCTTAACCTTTCGAGCGTTGGTCATTCACCAGAATAATGAGAGAAGAGTAGGGCAGAGAGAAAAGAAAAGGGTTAGAAACTAGGCGGGGAAACTGTCTACGAAGTTACGAAGGGAAGGAGAGGTGGGTGTGTAGATGAATATATAAAGGATAAAGGTCCTTTCCGAGCTCTATAGACTCATAGGGCTGGTGTACCGATTTCCGCAGCATATATATTCTCTCCTGAACGGGACGCCGGTCCGTCACAGGATTTCTCCTATTTGCCAGATAAGTGGACTGGAGCAATTTGAAATAAAGCGGTTTTTTCAAGAACACAACACGTCGCCCGGTCCTGGAATCTAACCCATAATCTTAAGATCATGAGTCCAGTAGCTTAAACAAAGGAGGAGCACTCCGTCGGTTACGACGACGATAGTCCCAGCTGATATGATCAGCAGAACAGCCTGCTCATGAAATTAACGTGCAAGTGGCTGAGCACTCCACAGACACGTGTACCTTTAACGTAGTTCTCAGGGAGACTCAGCGTGACAGAGATTGTGACAAGGCTGGCCCTTTTGAAATACAGGTACAACTCATTTTTGCCAACTGATTGGACTGGAGCAAGTATCTTGCTCAAGGACACAACGCGTCGCCGGGGATCGAACTCATGACCTTACTATCGTGAGCCGAATGCCCGAACCACTGAGCCACGCGCCTTCACTATCTTAGCCACTAAGCTTAACCACTAAGCCACGCACCCCTACGGGTGTTTAGAGGCGAGTATAGGGGGGGGGCAGTGATATGGATATGTGTGTAAAGGTGTGCAAGTGTGGAGATAATATAATGGCACAGGTTAGAGTGTGTGCATTTGTGCACGTGTGTGTGTGTGTGTGTGTGTGTGTGTGTGTGTGTGTGTGTGTGTGTGTGTGTGTGTGTGTGTGTGTGTGTGTGTGTGTAATCTTTGGGCGGGTGATATGAAAGCGTGTATATGAAGGAGGTGAAATCGGATAACAGTTCAGGTGTGTGCGTGCGTTGGCCTGTGTGTTTGCGTCCTAACATGTGTTTATTGTTTGTCTATTAAGCCTGGCAATTATATATCTTTACACCAAAATACACGGTGATAGAATTTATAAACAAACACCGAAGCAGATGCAGCAAATCGCCAACTTGGGATTTAGTTCATTGCCAACCGCAACACATTCTCTCTTATACAAATATATTCATACACATTCATACATTCTGTCATTGTTTTATATATATCTATCTATCTATATATATATATATATATATATATATATATATATATATATATATATATATATATATATATATATATATACACACTCTCTCTCTCTTCCTCTCTCTTACCCACACATAGTCACACAAACGCACACATATTCGTGTTCTGAGTTCTATTTTTCCTGTTTGCATCGCCAAAGTTACACACATATATACACACACACAGATGCTGATAGATAGACAGACAGACAGACAGACAGACAGATAGATAGATAGATAGATAGATAGATAGATAGATAGACACAGAAATATATGCATACACACATACACATATATTATTCAGAAAACCTTATATATATATATATATATACACTGAGTGTTAATATATTCATCTGAGGGTCGTATAACATCAGATACTCCGAGTTCGATGTTTAATTTCCGATGCTCCTCGTCAGCGATAGTCTAAGTGGCTGTCATAGTATCTGACAGACATTCTCTGAAATATATATCCAGATAAACACACAATCGTCTGAACCCTTGCCCTAAATTTTAAAAAAAACTGTTACCAATCTATCATATATCGTGCGATACTCTCTACCGCGCGGTATTTAATAATATCAGACCATCGATATCTCACTGTTTATCAACATCCGCCGTTTAACGGTGCATTCATGGAATCTCATACATTATCTGATGTACACAATCCCTTGCTCACTGTGTTTCATAGATTATAAAACAATTTCTTTGTTGTTTGCTGTATTTACACTTTATACCCTGGGCGCCACCCAGACATCTGGGGTTCATAACGGGCAGGATAATCGTAATATATTGCGTGGTTATATGATGTCGAGAAACGCTAGCACGAGATAAAAGTTTAAAAAATACACACGTGTACTTATGAGTGCTCAATGAAAATTTTATAGAACTATGAAATTTAAGGTGATAATACACTTCGTTATTATTATTATTATTATTATTATTATTATTATTATTATTATTATTATTATTATTATTATTATGATTATTAAAAACAAAAAAAAGAAGAGTGCCATTCTTATCAAGTGAACGATATTTCGGCATCTAGTGTACCTTCCACAGGTTCAAAAAATAAACTTGTCAATCTACTTCGTTTTTGGTAATGCACGCTAGATGCCGAAATATCGTTCATTTGATAACAATGGCACTCTTCTTTTTTTTGCTCCAGCATACCTCCTGGAGGAGTTACCTCAATCCTATAAAATATTATTATTATTATTATTATTATTATTATTATTATTATTATT
>NC_142935.1:98540237-98550237 GCF_046866305.1 Octopus bimaculoides
CTACCAGTTACTCCTGCACCTATTTTAACATTTTGTTAATAAAATTCCAAATATTTAACTACGAAAATATAATAGGTTTTTTTTGAGGTTCCTATGGCTGTGAATGTCCAGTAGATTAAAATAGGAATGAAAGGTGTCCGTTGGTAAAAAGTTGGAGGAGAACCGCTGATTTAGAATGTTCAGGGTAGGGCATTGGCTCTGTACTTCTTTTGGCATGTGGTATTCCCGGATTTTGGTTTTGCTGGTATGAGTGGTTGAAGAATTTCGTGAGTACAGTGATTCCTTCAAGACCGAAAGTATTTCTACCCGTATAACTGGGAGTCTGCCCCACCTTCAAGCAATTCACATTTTATATTTTTTCATTGATTGTGGTATTTCATTGCTGGAAGTGGGGGTTGGGGCGGCGAAATCGTGGCCCCAGTAAAAAGGCAGTTATTTATCCGTTTTGTGTTTACTGCCTTCTTTTATAGCTGTCGGTGGTTTTTGAACCATATCTGATAGGGGTCTTTGATTTATTGATATATGTAGACATATTATTTGCCATTGTTATTGTGACATGAAATTTGGTTTGACCATTGTTGTTGTTGTTCATGATGATGATGATGCTAATTACTCTCTACACTATTTTATTCTTTGTTCTTTTCTTCATGTTCTATACAAATTCTTGCCAGTTTTTGTTTTTGTTCTTTACTTTACTGCTTTTTTTTTTTCGTTGTTATTTCTTCGCGTGGTTGTTTGATGCCGAATTTTATTTTGATTGTTTGTAGTAATGTGTTTGAGGTTGTCCCTGGTTTTTATGAGGTTGGCTATTTTTGGTATGTAATTGGGGCTGTGTATTTTATATTTCAAAGTTGGATGTGTTTTACATATGCCTTTATAATTATTTAAATGAACCGCAAGTTCTCTATTTGTGATGGGGACAGTGCTGAATTCTGAAAGCCTTCACACTGTTTCTTGGCGAAAGAAGTTGCTTTGTACTTTGGTGAAGTTTGTAAAAGTACACTTTCCGTGTACTTATGAATGCGAGTGTTTATGACGAAAATTAGTATGAGGGCCAACGAGATTTTGGAAATTGTTTGTTGTATCTAGATGTGCGAAGCAGAAGGTTAGTGCTAACTATGAAAGAACGTTGTGATTGACTTCAAGAGAACTGTATGTTGGCGTGAATTGCCCAGGATCTAAAGGGAGCCTGGTTGTGGTATTGTCGGTGGTGATGATGACTGTGACATAAATACTTGTATATGTTAATTAATGTAGATCCTGTATACGTACAATATATCTATCATTATATTCTCTTCTACTCTAGGCACAAAGCCAGAAAGTTTTGGGGAGGGGCCAGTCGCTTAGATCGACCCCAGTACGCAACTAGTACTTATTTAATCGATCCCGAAAGGATGAAATGCAAAATCGACCCTGAGGAATTGGAACTCAGAACGTAGCGGCAGACGAAATACCGCTAAGCATTTCACCCGGCGCGCTATCGTTTCTGCCAGCTCGCCATCTTTATTACCTGTGATCAGCTCCAGAAAGTTGTTATGATGCTGTTAGCATTGGATTGCATGTGTGTGTATGTGTGTGACAGAGACAGAGAGAGAAGGGAGAGGGGAGGAGAGAGAGAGAGAAAGAGAAAGAGTAATGTTTACACAGGTCTTTACCATTTTGTGCGTATGAAATCATTATAATTAGATGTATCTCTGTGGATCTGTGACGTCGTGAAAGAAGATAACAATGGTGCTTCCAGATTTTCGCCATTGTTGTTACTCTCAGAGTTCTCGTCACTTTTTCCTGTAAAGACGTGTATTTCTCTGGATTGTTTGTAAATGTTGTTTGTTTGTGTTGTTTGCTCAAGCATTTCGAAGATTTTTCTAGGTGTTTTAAGTATGCAGACTTCTTTGCCATTTCTTTTTGATTTGAATAATTTTCTGAAGCGATGGCATTCACCATGAACTGTGACACAATAAATTAGGAACTTTGCATAGTGAGATGGCAATATGTTGTCAGCAAGGTTTAAACTGGGAAGTCAAGTGTCAATATCCACTTGGATATTTCCCCTTTAAATTATCTTACAAACAACAATTCATATAAACTTACACCAGATATAAAACCACTAAAAGATTTCTAGTGTCAAGGGGTGATAAGAAGTAAATGGATCTCCGTCAGTTTCGAAGATGACTGTACAGTTATTCGGTTAGTTGAATGACCCTTTCCATGGGATAATCTTTTAAATGGCTCTGTATTCCACTGACAGATTTGTCGCTTACGTAACCATCAGGTGGAATCAGCATATAACAAAGCTGGGCATTTGAATTACCAGTAAAACGCAACAGACTTGCGGCTTCCGCACAGTTTCGCTTTGCTCAAATTCATTCGCAAATCTTGGCTGGTCACGAAACTATGGTCAAAGATGCCCAAGATGGCTGGTAACCTATGCCTGCCAAGTAAACTTCTTGACAATTCGGACATATTGTGATCATCAGGTCCTATCTAACACTAATTTACGCCATTGAAATATCGAACATACGATTGATTATATCGATTAGTTATAGAGATGACCAAGATAGATAATAAATCATCAGCTTCCCAGAATTTAGCGGTTAGGCAATAATAACCGTTGCCAAGCCTTAGAAAGAATTATACTGGAGTCGATCCATTCGACTAACAATTCTTGGAAGACGGTCCCGTAGCATGGCCACAGTCAGATAACGGAAACAAGTAAAGGATAAAAGATGTCGATTCAACGGAAGCGATAAATTACAGGACTCAATACAAATGTAATGTATTCTTTAATATAGTCTAGAGACAAGACTCCGATTTCCAGTTTATGAAGTCATTCGTTTCTGATCGTCAACTGGTAAACCGAGCCTGGTTTTCTTTTGAAATATTCACCGTTTGAATATTTTTCTGAAACATGAAATGAAGTTTTGAACAAGAAGCTTATTCCTATGTTTTTTTTGTTTAAAAAACGTTTGTGAATGACACATGAAAAAAAAACAACCCCACTGCTTCAAACTCACGCTTTTCATTTCGTTTCCGTTCCTCGAAGTAATATTAGAAAAGTTTTGAACTTCATGAAGCTGTGGGGTGTTGTTTAAGTAATGATTTCAAGTAATACATTTTAATTAGTATTTTGAAAAACAGTAAATGAGCATTGTTCGTGTCCGTTTTCCGTCAGCCATACAAATGCATATATATATATATATATATATATAGAGAGAGAGAGAGAGAGAGAGAGAGAGAGAGAGAGAGGGAGGGAGAGAGAGAGATATGCATATTATTCCGTTAGGTTTATTTCTACGATGATTTATAAATGGTTTTTAGCTAGGTTCCACAGGACTCTTAGCAGCCCTTATGAGATTTTGCTGTAAAAAATTTACATGCAATTAATTGGTTAAGCTTTTACTAAACACAGAATATTTTAAGAATTTATTTAATATAATTTCTAATAATATTTAATTATAAAAATACAACGAAATTCTTTTAAAACCCTGGATAGCTATGAGTGTCTGACCGACTTAAATAGGAATTAAATTGGTCTATGGTTAAAAAATGGTTGAGAAACATTGATCTATATTTACTATATTAAACTATCCCCTCCAACGATTGTTCGTCATAACACCCGCTCATATTATATCACTTCGCTACCCCTATCTGTTGCTATTTGGGAACATTGTAAGATATCTGTTACCCCTAAGTAATAATGACTCTTTCCTGCTAATATAAATGAATGTACAATATATTAGTATTTGTTATGAACACTTAATGAGTTCTTTATTGAAATGCGTGATTTTTGTAATTCTTAAGAATAAAAACTCTCTAATATATATATACATGTATGCATACGAATCATATATATATATACGTGTGTAAATCGTATATACATATGTGTGTGCGTGTGTATGCCTGTATTTGTATTGTGCAGACACACATATATACTATATATGTGTATATATATATATATATATATATTTGTGTGTGTATATATATATAGAATATATTTATGTATTGTATATATAAAGTATACATATAAAATATCCATATATGAATATATATGCTGTGTGGTAAGTAGCTTGCTTACCAACCACATGGTTCTGGGTTCGGTCCCACTGAATGACACCTTCGGCAAATGTCCTCTACTGCGCCTCGGGCTGACCAAAGCCTTGTGAGTGGGTTTGATAGACAGAAACTGAAAGAAGCCCGTCGTGTGTGTGTGTGTGTGTGTGTGTGTATGTTTGTGCGTCTGTGTTTGTCCCCACC
Organism: Octopus bimaculoides; assembly: GCF_046866305.1. Taxonomy (NCBI): domain Eukaryota; kingdom Metazoa; phylum Mollusca; class Cephalopoda; order Octopoda; family Octopodidae; genus Octopus; species Octopus bimaculoides. The sequence goes on from NC_142935.1 coordinate 98,544,492, forward strand.
ATCGCTTGACAACCGATGTTGGTCTGTTTACGCCCCCGTAACTAAGCGGTTCGACAATAAGGGACCGGTAGAATAAGACTCACAAAGAATAAATTCTGGGGTCGATTTGTTGGACTAAAAGCGGTGCTCCAGCATGGCCGCGGTCAAATGACTGAAACAAATGAAAGAGTAAAACAGTAAAATGTATATATATATATATATATATATATATATATATATATATATATATATATAAGCAATGTTAAATCTCTGAACGAGGTATTAACAGTAACTGCACGATAAAGTGAAGTATATTTGCCACTTAACAACAGTAACATCCACCCCTCGGGGTCAGCCACATTTAAGTGGCAAATATATATATATATATATATATATATATATATATATATATATATATAGATATATATATATATATAGACATATGTATACGCGCACACAGATATACACACACACACACACGCATATATATATATATATATATATATAGAGAGAGAGAGAGAGAGCGAGAGAGAGAGATAGAGAGAAAGAGAGATTATGTATGCTTATACATATATGTATATGTATACATATATGTACATAGTATAAATATGTGTATGTGTGAAAAGAAAGAACGAGATAGAAAGAGGAAAGCGCGAGTAGAATAGTGAACGGATGTTATTCATGCGTCCGTGTTGGTGAAAGTCTCCTTGTTTATTGACCAGGAGCCTTTTAGGATACAATCTGCTGTTTGTCTTTTGTGTTGTTGATGAGAATGCTGTATCCGTTGTTGCTTTTGACGATGGTGGGAAATTTCGGTGGCGGTGTACTTTGTCTGTAGGTCAATCGTTATAATACGGGCCTTTGATCACAGGCGTTGCAGTACTGATGATCCGGTCCTCCTTCTTTGGCCATAAGATAATTTACTAGACTTCATTATCCAATATGTCGGAATCAAACAAGAGACACCTTAGAAGACCTCTCATTAGCTCTTTTCTTTTTTTTTTGAGTGTATGTGTTTGTGTGCGTGCATGGGTGTGTATATGTATGAGTGCGTGTGGCTATATTGTCCCTTATGTTAAATAGAGCACTAAGGCACCCTTTATAAATACTTCCTGAAGGTTTACCAGTTTTTCAAGGTTGAATAATTCCCTGACTTCAAATGTAAAATTATCTTTTATGAGGAAGTTCTGTTGATTTGAGAATGAGGAACTTCTTGATTTGTGATCGATGAATGACAGACAATAAGACCCAGTAACCTTTGCGAAGAATATCTTATTTGACCCACCTATAATAAGAGTGCAGGCGTTGTATAGATGCAGGTTTTAGTGTCGTCTGCAACCTAAGTTATTCTATAGCTTCAAATTCATGGAGAATTTATAGGATGAGTAAAATCTATTCAGATTTAATATAGATTAGAATGTGTTAAATAAATGATGGAAGAGTTTGAGGCAGTGATCTTAATAAGAAAGAAATTATTTCGATATATCACAAGAAATATACAATAAAGAAGAAAGGTTAGAAGAGTTACAATAATTGAACGATTGACACCATGCAAAAGAAACTGCCTTATGTACGCACGTCTGACTCTGAATTCAGTTTTGGTGTGTTTACGTACCCGTAACCTAGTCGTTTGGCAAAAGAGACCGATGGAATAAATACCAGGTTTTAAATAATTATTGGCCCAGTGCTCTATTGGTCATTATTTTATCGATCCCAAAAGAATAAAAGGCAAGGTCGACCTCGGTGGAATTAGAACGCAGAACGTAAAGACGGTTGAAACGCCGTTAAGCATCTATTCCGGCGTGCTGACGTTTCTGCCTGCTCGCCACCTTCGAACTATGATAAGCAAACGATTTAACATTAAACTAAAGAATTACTACTTTTTGAAAGAGAGTGTATTTGTTATATTTTTGCAATAGGTGGTGACAGTGACTTCGGAGTTTCCGTGGAGGAGTCAGGGATGTAGGCAGCATGTTGTTGGTCAAATGCTGGAGTGTCCATGTGTGGGATTTTATGCTAATCTATTGAGGGCTTTATTTCAAGACGTAGGCTATGATATATATGTATATAGCTGTAGAACTGTCCCAAATATAGGAGCAGTGACACCCCGTCGGTTACGACGATGAGGGTTCCAGTTGATCCGATCAACGGAACAGCCTGCTCGTGAAATTAACGTGCAAGTGGCTGAGCACTCCACAGACACGTGTACCCCTAACGTAGTTCTCGGGGAGAATCAGTGTGACACAGAGTGTGACAGAGCTGGCCCATTGAAATACAGTTTCAACAGAAACAGGAAGAAAGAGTAAGAGAAAGTTTTGGTGAAAGAGTATAGCAGGGTTCGCCAACACCCCCTGCCGGAGCCTCGTGGAGCTTTAGGTGTTTTCGCTCAAATAAACACTCCCTACAACTTCGAGTCCGCTGCTCTAACCACTGGGCCATTGCGCTTCCACATAGGAGCAGTACACCACTGGGAGGTTACTCTATTTTGAGACGTACTTCACTTAAGCTTTTTAATGTGTCATCAATTTTTGGGGTATGAAAAGTTTACTGGTCCTGAACGGAGGGGCGAGTCATTGGGATTCAGTCCTAGTTATGTTGAGGATGTGATCTGGTCAGTGAACGACCGTGAGAATACAGATTCTTAATCACACACACCTACTCACACACATACACAGACACACAGAGACACAGAGACACACATAAAAAATCTACGTACATGAAAGGAACTGAAGAGGAGAGAAAAACTGAAACGGTAGACGTTGGAGGCAAATAGAGACAGATTAAGAGATCATCTTGAGATGGGGTGACATGGAGATGACAATGATTCCTGTAACAAAGTCGAACACACAGACACAAACGCTGAGTGTTGTCAATAATAACAAGTGTTGTTAAAACAATCGGACTGCAGCGCATACGCAGCCAGATACACACACACACACACACACACACACACACACACACACACACACACACACACACACAGCATATATACATACATGTACACGTACACACACAAACACTCATACCCATATATATGTAGAATGTACAAACGTATTGTTTGTGTGTGTGTACGTGTGTGTGCGCGCACGCGCGTTTGCGTGTGTGTATTTACATATATATAGAGAGATAAATAAATACATACATGCATCCATGCGTGCATGTGTGTGTGTGTGTGTGTGTCTATAGTTACGAAGCGAATTTTGCAACCCTGTGTTTTCGGTTTAATCCCACTGAGTGACACCTTCGGCAAGTTCCTTCTGCTATGGCCTCCGACTGACCAATACATTATGAGTGAACTCAGCTGAACGTTACTGTCGTACGCGCGCGCACACACACACTCACATATATATCTATCTATATATACATGCAAATATAAAAACGTATGTATGTATATATATATATATATATATATATATATATATATATATATATGCGTGAATAGAAACATACAAACATGCATGCACGCTCGGCCGATCGTTTTGCCGCACATCTACGGAACTACGGGACATCAGACTCAGTAATGACATTCCGGTTTCGCACCATTTCCGCAATACTGGTCATTGCGTGCAACAATTATCTATGCTCCTACTGGACTTGCACAGAGGTATTCCAGAGTCCCGTCTTCGTTTAAAGAAGTATTTTATTTTTTTCTTTCCATACTTCGACACCTAACGGTCTAAATTCGCCACTACTTTTCCTTTACACCCCCTTCACAAACACACATAAAATGCAGCCACCTCTTACATTTTTACAGTCTATTTCGCCGACCCCGACCGACACACCTACGATACACCACTGAACCCATCACCCTACACACCAACACGTTTGAACAGTATACAAAGAAACCTACACAGACACTTACTTCCTTCTTCACACACTCTAGCAACCACACTTCCATTTTGGCACTTATAGCAACCAGTATAGAATACACCTACTCTTCCCATCACTTCCTACTCTTGTCACGTCTATTTCATCCACATGCCCTTCCCGTATGACTCACAAAACAGCCTCATACACACACACACACACACACACACACACACACACGTGACAATATGGCGGAAGCAGATTTGTCCAAAGCCTAATCCTTAAGCTGAACAAGGGTAGCATAGTGTGATATAGCTGGATATTTGAAGTATTCGATCCATCTATCCGATCGGGATTCACTCAGTTTCCATCTTCCCGATTTCAGTCATAAACCTTGGGTGAATCAGAGGCGAACATAAAGACGTTCATCAAAGGTGAGAGGAAATTGGTTCGAATCGAGAAGCTTGCGTAAAGGAAGCGGATTTCTTAATTATTCAACTTTGCTGCGTTCACGTGTGTGTGTGTGTGTGTGTGTGTGTGTGTGTGTGTGTTGTCGTGTTCCTTTTTCCTACGGTTTTCCAAAATGCCTGGAGAATGAATCGGCATACTACGGGAAAATTTGTCCCACTTAGAGAACAGTCGCCGCCCATTCATTTGTGGTTTATTTATTTACTGTTATTCCAGAAATACAATACTCGAAAAAAAACAAGGAGGTCGTGACATCCATATCTCTCATTATGGATGTGGTGAATCAGGGCTGGCCTGGGGTTAAACAACAGCGTAACATCTTCTACCACCATCATCATCACCACCACCGGCACCCATATAGTCACATGGCCACCACTGCCAACCTTAAATGGTTACTAACACAGCAAACCTTATCAACATCGCTACAGTCATATAACGAAAACTACCGCCACTACAACCATCACGTCTACCACTACAACCATCACGTCTACCACCGTCACCAGCGAAACCAAATTCACACAACAATCTTTTAAATCCTACACTACTACCACCACAACCATCATCACCACCAAGGCCACCACCATCACCATAAATTCGATGGTGATAAAATGTCGGTGTCATAATGAATTTCCCATATTAGGTACACATCAGATGTTGAACTGATAACAGCAGATGTCACAGTTTGATATTAGCGAAGCAGGCTGAGAAACGAGATATACGCATAGACAGATATACGCATAGATAAGAGAGTTGCCGGGTATATAGACACTACCCAGCCATTTCACTTGCTAGAAATAGTAAGCAAATACTAGTAAGAAATATTAAACTATATAGTTTTAGGAACATTATGTCTGACAAAATATACGAGATCGTCACGGTTGGCTTATCATAATTCACAGACCTCCGGCTTCATCAGTAATGTCCTTGGACTAAACGATAAGAAATATAAATACAGCAGTTATTCCACTTACTCTCTCTCTCTCTCTCTCTCTCTCTCTCTCTCCCTCCCTTCCTCTGTTGTTCTCTTCCTCCCTCTCCCTCCACCTCCACCTCTTCCTCCTCTCAGTATATATATATATATATGTATATATATATATATATATATATATATATATATATATATATATATATATATAAAATTCATTTAAAGGTCACAAAACACTAAATACCGTAGTTTAATAAGGTATTTAGTTTCATAGTGAAAAAATATAAAATGATCACGTCAGAACTTACCCTGGGCTGAAAATAAATCCCTTTGACTAGTTTCTCATCTTTTGAGGCCTGCAGAGAAAGAGTACCTCTATCTTGTCACAGAAACTAATATTAGGCACAGTTATTTCAACTCTTCCAGCTCAGGAGGGCTTCATTCGAATGACTAATTTGCATAAGAGTTCCTGCGCTGATAAAATTGGAATAATTAATTTATTAATTGTGCACTTTCGTTTTAATTAACAGTTGTACTTTTTTAATAAACTCACAATTTATTTTCTCT
>NC_142935.1:98552737-98565237 GCF_046866305.1 Octopus bimaculoides
GCATACCAAATGTCTCAAGGATAGTGTAAACCAGAAACCTAATTAAGGGCCTATTGCTTAGGTGGACATATATATATATATATATATATATATATATATATATATATATATGAATGTTGAATTTACAAGGAAAGATCCCGAGGAACAGTTACAAGGTAGCCAGATATCAGATGAGCGTTCTAGGAATTAGTGGTCACAATTGCATGGGAGTTAATTCCGGTGAGAACTGGGACGTGTTTCGAAGAACATAAGAATAATGGAAAATGGAGACAAAAGTCCAAGATATTATTTAAATCATTTATATCACCATATGACCGACATATTTTTCGATAGATGCATTAGAATAAATCCGAGAGGAAGAATAATGTGGAAAAAATGCATCAATCTCATCAGGGAGGACATAAACAACAGTGTGCACCAATAAGTAATTTTAAAATATGTAAGAAACTATCGAAACATATGTCGGTGATATGGTGATATAATTGATTTAAATATCTTGAGCGCTTGTCTCTATTTTCCATTATTCTGATGTGTGTGTGTGTGGGTATGTATATGTGGGGTGTGTAGTTTGATCCCACCATTATAGTAATTGTAAATAATTACGTATTATTGAAACAATTAATGAAGAATAATTATAAATTTGTTGATAAACGAAGATAAAATACAAGCATCCGATTGCAAAATGCTTTTTACAGAGTAATTCCATCATATCTAGAACAAAAATTGTAAAATATTTTAATTTTAATTTCAAATTAGCAAAATAAGTTTCATAATAATTCTACATATACAAACAGACGTGCATATATACTTGCATATAAACACCGAACATATATATGTGTCTGTGCATGAGCGTGTGTGTTGTGTATATACATTCACACACACATACACACACAGGTACATGTGTGTGTGCGTGAGCGTATGTATGTGTGTGTGTGTGTGTGTGTTTGCGTGTGTTTATGTGTGCGCGTATGCGCGTGCAAGGGAAGTGGGATGGTTCATCTTTGTTCGCTTAGTATGTGGGTTTATTTTTTGATTTGCTTGGATCTTGGCTGGTTTTATTTTGTTGGTCAGTTATTTTTAGCGTTTTGACAGAAAAAAGTCATTCTAAAATTGTTTTTTAACGTAAGCGTGCCCAAACAAGTCAAATGCTTACACAGAACAGATTTTACAGCCACATCATCCAAACCAACCGGGTGAAACCGGGGTTAGCTGCTAGTTCCATATAAACATCGTTTGGCTTGCTTCCCGTTTGCGCACACATTGTAGCACATTTCTCATCTATGCACCATGAATGCACGTTTGTCTCCCAACTATATCTTATAATTTCTTTCTTGTATTTCTGTATGATTTAATCCTGCCTTATTCTCTCAGTATTACGGATTTGATATCATTTTGAATTCTGAATTTCTTACCCTTAAACTTTTGTAAATTTGTAACATTCATATTTATGGATTTTGTATTTCTGCATCCTCTATTTTTCTGTCCTCATAATAATAAACACATCACAACATTTGTATTTATATTGTACTATTTCTATGTTTCTCGTATTTACAACTTCGTAATTTTTCGTTACAGCATTTCTGTACTCCAGGATGTTTGCATTTAGAATTTTTTCTAATTGTTATGCATTTCCATAATGATAATTTTAGCACATTTCCATATTCATAATGTTGGTATCTGATATTCGTCCACCGTTGCACGACTTCAAGAATGCTATTGTACCCAATATATTTAAATGTTCATGTATGTGTGTGCATGTGTGTTCGTTTCTCTTGCAAAAGACTGTATGTCGTGAAAAAATTTTCAAAACTGATGGAGTAAACCGATTGGCGTGGAACGAATAAAGTTACAGGCCTGGATTGCTTTCTCTTCATATATATATATATATTAATTAATGTACATAGTATATAGTTATGAGTTAGTAACAGTTTCATACATTAGATATATTTTCTAGGCAGGTTTTACAAACGCGCGTAAAGTCACCGAACAATCGTCAGGTTGAAGATTGCCTGGAGACACTTGGCGTGTTAATAAAACCGGCCCAGTGGTAGTAGTAGTAGTAGTAGTAGTAGTAGTAGTAGTAGTAGTAGTAGTAGTAGTAGTAGTAGTAGTAGTAGCTATAAAACTTCCTGCTACAGGCACAATGCCTGAAATTTTAGAGGAGACAATAATAGTGAAGACGATGATAACGATGATGATGATGGGGGGGGGTGATCGTGGTGGTGATGATGATGGCGATGGTGATGACGACGATGACGAGAACGACGACGATGACGACGACGACGATGATAAGGAAGAGGGAATACGAGAAGTAAGAAGAGGATGAAGATATACCACCACGAGAGTTAATGGCAATTTCTTGGTTGTGTACAAAAGGTGACATTAATAAGTAAGTTAAGGAAACTGATAGCAAAGGTGTGGTCTTGTACAGCCGTGTCTCTGCATGGTAAACAGGAAAACGAAGTTGCCTACAAAACACGTCTCATAAAATTTCACAGGACGCTCATTAATTCTCATTAATTCTGCACTTTTTTCCAACTCTATGGAAGGCCATAAACACATTCCCATTATAATTCAACCCTGTGTTTTGTTGTTTATATTTTGCTGTAAGATTTTAAAAGACATTTCTTATAAAACCCCAAGAAGGACCTGATTCAGTTGAACTATCATCCAAGATTTTCTAAGCATCTTTTAATCCTGGATTTTATTGTCCAATGAGATTTGAGATTAGTTGGAATGGTTTTAGGGAAATTGGCTGCTCTTTATAATAGATGCAATAACCGTGGAGAGGTATCCGCCATCGTCTTCTTTTCTCTTTGACTTTCCCCTGTCTCCTGTTTCTGAAGAAGAACTTTCCTCGAAACGTAAAACTACCTTTCTTTCCTTCCCTGAACGTCTTATTAATACATTGCATGCACCACGTTCTCGCGTTGTTGTTTTTTTTTCTTGGGTTTGTTCTTCGTTTTTTTTTTTTGTGTGGGGTGGAAATTTACTATATATATATATATATGTACATATGAAGAGCTTGTTTCTGTCAGTCAAGTCCATTCACAAGGTTGTGGTCTGCCCGGAGCTATAGTAAAAAAACATGCATCTAAGGTGCCACGCTGTGGGATTCACTCCGGATGCATGTGTTATGTATTCATCCACAATTTATGTATTACAAACGTAACCGGCACGAAAGGATGAACACTGACAACAGCTATAAACAAATGAAGACGGATAAATAACTATTTCTTATGAAATCGCTTGTCTTCTACGTAATTTTTCTTCTATGTCGGAAGAGGAAAAATGACACTTATGGTCCTATCCAAGGTTTTTTATTCAAAGAGGAGGAGTAAGATATCGTCATATTGGATTCTGTCCCAGTTGCATTAAAAACAGTGGAATCCACTAAATGGTTCCAAGTCCCAGATGGTTGTGTATGAAATCACACACACACACGAAAGCTGATTCAGTCATACTCCAAGGTAGACAAGCTAACAAATTATAAAATGTTCTACTATATCCTTCATAATGTTGTACCACACAACGTCTGTGCAATGACTTTCTTTATAATTCAATAATCAATATCCAAGTCTTCGTCGCTCCTAAAGAAGGAACTTCACCTTGGACTCCTTCCACCGCTGTCTGTCTCTAACCAGTCGTGGCTCCAGTTAGCGGGCGAGATCATCCTACCATCTTGTCTTTGATCGACCACTTGATCTTGTCCATTGTCTGGAGCTTTTAGGTGTTTTCGCTCAATAAACACTCTCAACGGCAGGTCTGGGAAGCAAAACCGCAATCCTACGACCGCGAGTCCGCTGCCCTAACCACTGGGCTATTGCGGCTCCACAGTCATGTACTAAGTTGATGGCATCGACTAACCCCTCCCCTCAAAACTGCTGCCTTCTAATCCTTCGATGATTTTAAGTTCTAATCCTCGGAGTATTTTAAACTCCATATTGCAAACTATTAACCAGCAAAATCCTGTTCTTCACCTATCATAGTATCTCCCAGGAGGACTTCAGATGTGAACTACTTTTAAGTATTGTAACTTTTTACATCCCCATCGAAACAGAAGAATGCTGTGATGTTAGCTGAAGAATTATCAAAGGCAAGATACAACGGACCGACTTCGACTTCAGTTGCAATAATTAAATCCATCTTTGCTAGTTTCACTGTCGCCAAACTTGGAAAGACATCGCGTGACAATTCTGTCACACGTTACTGAACTGGCTCATCCATCATATGTCAGTTGAATTCATCTCCATAGAGATTCGAAATGGCAAGTTGTATAAAGTATCAGCCTTTCCAATTTTCCGTTTGTTTTTTGGGTAAATGCTTTTGCAGTTACTGGGGCTGTGTGGTGCCGCGTGAAGACACGAAACCTTTCGTTTTTCCACATTGAGTGTACCAGAAAGCGATAAATAAAAATGTGTGTGTGTGTGTGTGTGTGTGTGTGAGAGAGAGAGAGAGAGAGAGAGAGAGAGAGTGGGAGAGACAGACAGACAGACAGAGACACAGAGAGAAAGAGAAACACAGAAAGAGAGAGACAGAGAGAGAGAGAGAGAGAGAGAGAGAGAGAGAGAGAGTGATTGATTGATACAGACAAGCGTCAAGGTTTCGCCCTGGCGAGTGAGACACGAACTCGGCTCCAAAATACATTGTCTTCAAAAGATAGAATCGATTTTGAGTCTTATGTGAATTCTACTTTCAAAAGAATCTCCCTCTCTCTTCTTCTTCATCTTCTCTCCTTATAAAGCTATCATTCAAGGGTTAAGTTAGTCAACTTTTACCTTCGTAGAGTCCCGACACACGTTTCGGGTAACACAAAACACGATAGAGTGGAGGAGGTTTTTCCTCTTACTGAACTCTATTGATCTATCTTATTTCTCATTGTGTTGGAAATGTGGTGATGTCTACTCCTAAAGAAACGCTTAGCCACTGCAATATAGCTTCTCTAAGAAACCCCTGAAGCTCTTTGACATCTTTTGAAGAAGTCATTTGCTTCTGTACTTTATTAGATGAACAACGTTTTAGTATTAATATCTCCACAAGGCGTCGAGCTAGCAGAATCGTTTCCGCGCTTAACAGCATTTCATCAGCCTGAGTTCAAATTCCACCGATATCGACTTCGCCTTTCACCCTTTCGGTGTCGATAAATTAAGTATCAGTTGAAGACTGGGGTCGATGTAATCCATTTTCTCCCCTTTTCCGACTTTGCAGGTCTTGTACCAAAAATATTAATACCTACACAAAAAGCGACGGGTTGGCATCGTACAGTGGACAACGTAAATCTAGATACAACATACTGTACATTAGACTGGATGTTCAAGGCTGGATCACTTTTCACTGGAGGTTTATTTAGTCAAGATTGATTTGGGACTTAATGTATTGTTGCTAGCACTATGACATGGCAGTCGGCTACCAAAACTTTTAGAGCATCAAACGAATGCTTTGCAACGACTGCTCCCGTTCTTTGCATTCTGAGATGAATTTATATTCCATGTTTCCGCTGCAGATGATTATAAAGCAGTAATCAAGTACTGGAGTTGATCTTATTTTTTCTTCTCTGTCTATATTGAGGTTTCGTGTAACTCTGTGTAACAGCCCCCCACAGATTCTTTTAGACTCATTGTTGCTGAGGTTTTAAAGTAAATTGGATTGATAGATTTGCATTCATAACGCATTTCTCCATCTATTATATATCGTGCTGGCTAAAATCTTGAGACATTCTGTAGTACAGAAGATTGTTATCTTACCTAGGGTTAATGTATTGTTGTTAGCACTATGAACAGCGGAGATTGAACAGACCTTTGATTAAATGCGTTTCGGCCATGGCAGCCTCGTTTTATTTATTGAGAACTGGATTGCCTAATGGATTTTTCTTCTTTTAAGATAGTAGTGAGGATTTGTGGGAGATTTAGTTCCTATTTCTGGAAATTCGAGCGGCTACTTAGTATTTGTCTTGTTAGAGCGACGTTCAAGTATTTTTAAAAGACGTTAAATAATGTGATTTCAATCGAATATTTAAAATGTTGATTTAATCTTTAGTGTGGAGACTGCGTTTCCTTGAAAAGGTCTAATAATATCAAAACGTGTTCAGATTTGTCTCCCTTAGCAACCAAAGAACAGAATCCTCCTCCCACAACCTCATATCTCAATTTCATTTCGTTTGGAAGAATTGTCAAAATATTATGGTAAACAATGAGTCTGCTGGAAGAGACTGCCATGAAGCAAGTGGATCATTTATAAGAAATCAATAACTACATAAAATATTGGTGGTTTATAGTCTGATAGCAGACTCCATTGATTAATGATTCCCCGAGTGATTTACGAGGAATCCTAGAGTTCTGTGAGGTGATGGAACGTTGAAGAAAATTCTATAAAAATATATTTCCGAAAATAAAAAAAAAAAGAAACTTGTTAGAATCAAAACAATAAGTTCTTTTATTGTCTTTTTTATAATTCTCTTTTACTCTTTTACTTGTTTCAGTCATTTGACTGCGGCCATGCTGGAGCACCGCCTTTTAGTCGAGCAAGTCGACCCTAGGACTCATATTTTTATTTTTTAGAAGTTGGGTACTTATTCTATCAGTTTCTTTTTGCCGAACTGCTAAGTTATGATGACATAAACACACCAACATCGGTTGTCAAGCGACGGTGGGTGGGGGACGAAACACAGACACAAAGACAAACACACACACATATATATATATGTATATATCCGACGGGCTTCTTTCAGTTTCCGTGTACCAAATCCACTCACAAGGCTTTGGTCGGCCCGAGGCTATAGTAGAAGACACTTGGCCAAGGTGCCACACAGTGGGGCTGAACCCGGAACCATGTGGTTGGAAAAGCAAGCTACTTATTTCTTTATTGCCCACAAGGGGCTAAACATAGACGGGACAAACAAGGACAGACAAAGGGATTAAGTCGATTACATCGACCCAGTGCAACTGGTACTTAATTTATCGACCCCGAAAGGATGAAAGGCAAAGTCGACCTCGGCGGAATTTGAACTCAGAACGTAGCGGCAGACGAAATACCGCTAAGCATTTCGCCCGGCGTGCTAACGTTTCTGCCTCGCCTCCTTACCACACAGCCACTCCTGCGCCTATATATATATATATGTGTGTGTGTGTGTGTGTGTGTGTGTGTGTGTGTGTGTGTGTGTGTGTGTGTGTGTGTGTGTGTGTGTGTGTGTGTGTGTGTGTGTGTACACAGTCAATTAATGTTACTGAAAGACATTCCAAGTGTAAAGGTTAATGTAAGAACCGGCAGACATAGTTGAATGGAAAACTACAACTTCCACTCACCTTTCGCTGACGACGTAATTTCTCTCTTCCACGTACACGGAAGGTTTTAGCAGAAGCCCGTTCGGTAACAAAATGACAGTTAAGAGACTACATATATTGTTGTATATAAATATTATGTATGTATGTAATTGTGTATGTATGTATAAGTATAATATTCATGGAATTTTATATTTGTATGTATGTGTATGTGTGTGCGTGAACGAGAGGAGAAGAGAGAGAGAGAGAGAGAGAAAGAGAGAGAGAGAGAGAGAGAGAGAGAGAGAGAGAGAGAGAGAGAGAGAGAGATATGAGGTTTGTTATTTCCTTCTCAGTATTGTTCTATACCTGTTTCTTTTGTTCTTTTGTGTCTTTGCATCAATTTTTCCTCAACGGAAACCTTCTCACTTTTATTCCATTATTTTCTACATATTTTACAATGTTTTAATAACTTCATCTCATATCGCCGAACATTGCACTTTCCTTACATTTCAATTACAATTGTTCATATACCAAATTTAAAATTTAAATTATATCTCCGCTCTTAATTGAATTGTAGATGGTTTATTTTTTTAAAGTATTTTTTTTTAACAATTTTCACAGAACAAAATATCGAGGTCATAACAACGAAATCTACATATTATGTAATCTCTTCAAAATACGCTAAGGTTTATACACACACACAGCCATGTATATCACACACACACACACACAAACATATACGCACACATACATGCATTCACGTATAATCAATATTTTGTGTAAATCTACCTAAGAAACTTTTCGACAAAACTTTATGAAAATTTCTTTAGAAGGCTGACTTCTACGTATGTTATAGATTAATGTATTTGGTATATTCTCATTGAGTGGTGAGTGCAGACCAGTTGTTCTTTATTTTTCTGGTAGTTGATTAAGCTGTATTTATTTCAAGCGAAATATTGTCTAAAAACATAATATATAATTTGACGTGTGTGTGTGTGTGTGTGTGTGTGTGTGTGTGTGTGTGTGTGTGTGTGTTAAAAAATAATTCTATAAACGTAATAAATAATCTTTTATTATCGACGAAAGATTCTCATAAATCTGTAGAATGGTCAGAGCAGAGTATTTCGCTGTCTCTTAAACAATAACAATGATTCCTGGTCGTGGAATATGTTTTGGGAGAAAAATGCAATGGATTGAATTGTCTGGTATTTATTTTATTGGCCCCGTCAGGGGGAATGGAAAAATTGATGAGATTAGAACCGGCAACGGTTGCACGAAATTTGAGAGCCATTTGACTGATCTTTCTAGCAGGCCACGTAGCTTCTTAAAGTGTCTGTCGTTTGTTCTTGCAAATTAATTTCGAAGATGTCGATGCCGTGACAGAAACAATGAAGTTCTCAACTCAATCCCTGATTATATTTCCCTTGCTACTGATAGTTAAAAACTCCCTACCATGCTGACATCGCATTTTAATCTTCCTTAACTAAATAAAAAATTGTTTCTGTTGTTAATACGTCATGTGTTTAACTTAATTCATTTGAAAAATAAACAAACATAATCGCAGGAAGGCTGTGTGGTGAGAGGTTTGCTTCCTAACCACATGGTTCCCGGTTCAATTCCACTACGTGGCACCTTGGACAAGTGTCCTCTATCATAGCCTGTGACTGTAGTAGACCAAAGCTTTGTGAGTAGATTTGGTAGCTAGAAACTGAAAGAAGCCCATATTATTTTTTAAATTGTAATTTTTAGAAAAGATCTTCATAATTCTTCAGTCAAAAGAGTCTACTTCGGTGAAGATGATATAATCAGGGCTGGTCGGGTAACGGAGAGCTTACGGTGCTTCTATGATGAAATATGAGTGTTTAGAACAAGAACCTTGACAGAGAATTCTTTCAGTTGTACAACGGCTGCATGGTTTTGTTTTAATCTGATTACATATTTCAACTTTTCAGGGTTTCGGTTTTAGATGAATGGCCATAAACATTTATTTTCGTTCCGGGATGTGTGAAGCTAGTAATATAATGTTGGGTTTGATGGAGTTCTAAACATCTGAATATCTGCAGTGTATTTAACTTTAAATTTCAATGTCAATCTAATGGAGGGTTTTTGATGTTATTCGTCATCACCGTGCAACAACCTACCAAACAGCGTTCAAGATTTCACTATAAGCTGCATCGCAATAGACGTTAGCAATATTGAATGCCGGGAAAACACTGCTGTTCAATAATTACTACGCCAAGTAGTAATTATCGAACATAATTGACATTAGTTTGGAGTTATAGGACAATGCAAATATAGATAATCCCGTAGGATTATACGTCTTAGATATACTTCCTAAGAAACGTATTATCATATTCTGTGGCCCATAGAAGAACGACCGATTATGCATAAATAAAAGCATTGATGACTTGATCATAGACAAATTAAGGAGGGACATTATCCAGACTTTTCGGTGTTGAGGCACCGATAGTCACTAACCTAACTATTTTTGGATTCTAGTTGTTTCGCCAGATTTAACAACAAACCTACACGATCTGTTTAGAAAACTAAATCAAATGTTCTCTTACCCGTGCGTTGATGACAGTGCAAAGTGTCTAAGAATCTCATCGACAATATTAGCAGAACAATGTTTAATATTTTCTTGAATATGAGATTAGTTCAGTTCTATATTTCAGAGATGAGGAATTATGTACATTATTTACGTTATTTACATTTGACGGATATTTGTCCTCATCTTGTTTGTTGTTAACACAACGCTTCGGCTGATATACCCTCCAGCCTTCATCAGGTGTCCTGGGGGAATTATGAACCTGGGTTCTCATTCCTAAAGTATATTTCCGATGGCCTTATCATTATTATTATTATTATTATTATTATTATTATCATCATCATCATCATTATTATTATTATTATTATTATTATTATTATTATTATTATTATTATTATTATTATTATTATTATTATTATTGTTGTTGTTGTTGTTGTTGTTATTATTATCTGCTATAATTATTAACATCTGCTATAAGCTGTACGAGTAAGCGATAAACGGTTTTGAAATCAAGAGTGCCGGACTTGTAGCAGTCACCGAATATATACATAGACACAAACAGAGATACATACATACATACTTATTATAATGTATAAAGGAAGAAGTCAAATGGAGTTTTAAATTCACAACAGCTGTTTCGGCAGCATTTTATTGATACATTCTTAGATTACATCGTAGCAACATCCTGCCATCACCAGGTAAACTTTAAACAAATAAACAGGTAAGGTGGGAACAGAAAATGCCCCCTTCACCAGCTACCATTATATATATATATATATATATATATATATATATATATATATATATATATATATATATAGTTAATTAAAAAACAGTTAAATGAAAAAGGACAAGAAGAAAAAACAACGTGAAGACGTAGTACATGCAAAGTATTAATGAGACGTCAGAAGAGGAAAGAGTGTTTTATGTTTCGAGGAAAGCTCTTCTTCGGCAGCAGGAGAAATAGGAAAGTCCAAAAGAAGAGGAAAGACAAAATCGCCAACAATCCACAAGTATATATATATATATATATATATATATATATATATATATATATATATATATAAATAAAAGATAATAAGAGTGAAAAAACTACAGAAGGCTTGTGTTACATGGTTAAAGTATATATTTAAAGTATGTCAGAAAAATGTTAGAAAGATGTTAGAAAAATGTTATAAAATCTTTTTGGTATATAAACATTGTATTTTGAGAAATAACCGGTTTCGTGTTGTCTTTTCAAATTTCTCTACTTCATTGTGTCGTGTTCGTTCCAGTCTGAGAAAGAAGAGTTCTAGATAGGGGGAGGTAATTAGGGATTTCTTCCGGTATAGGGGAGATAATCGGAATCTAGGAGGTGGTTATATATACCCACACACATATACACACATGCACGCAGATCTATGTATGTATGTGTATATATATCTCAAGTTGGGCTCAAATTTGCTATCATTGAAAGTACGAGAAAAAAACTTTAGCAACGAAATTTTCATCTGTTGACTGAGCAAAGAATTTTGGAGAAATTGCTATTTTAAAATGTCCGAATGAAGGACAGATATATTTTCCATTTTCCCTTTATTTATATATTTATTTATTTATCTATTTTTAACATCTTGAAAGTTTCGAAATTTGTTTTCATCGCCGATAGTAGAGTTATCTCCCATTGAACAAGAAACCGTCGGATGATCCACATTGGTGCAGTTAAAGTCTGGGTGAGATTATGCGGGAATATACACACGTGTATGAAGGTTTGTGTGTACGTGAGTGTGCGAATACAGATAAACGGTTGACTACATGTGTATGTGTGAGTGTGTGCGTGTGTGTGTCTCAGTGTATTTAAAAGTATATTATGCACAGAAATAATCAGTGAGCATGTATAAATGCGTGGGTGTTAATTAATTTCGGTGTATTTATATATTAATTACCTCAGAACAAATGAAACACTAAATATAGTAATAATAATGTGTATCAATTTCTGCTTAATGTTTGCCTTATATTAATTAAATTGCAAATATATTTATTTCTTTTTATTGTAGTTATCTATTAATTAAGTACTACTAATAACAAATCAACTAAAACAGCGAAATGAATTAATAATTTTCTAACAAGTAGCTAATCACATTTGAATATAAATAAAGCACAGAATCTGAACACACACTTAATTCTATTAAATATGAATATTTATTTACATATTCCATATATTTATTAGCATAATTTATGCGTAATATATGTATGAATTGAATATCATACGCATTACGTATACAAATACATTAATAAATGTATTGATTGACTAATGTATTTATATACAAATACCAATTTACGAGTGTGTGCGTTTGTATGTGTGTGTGTATGTGTGCATGTGTTGTATGTGTGAGGATGTATGCGTTCCCATAGTTCGACTAGATTGTTGAAGCTAAATATATAACAAATATTTACGATTATTCACCTCACCCGGTTAACAGCCAATTTTTTTATTCTGCATAATAGGACAGCGACCTCCATATACAGACAGACATACTGACTGGCTGACAGACAATATACATTAACGACGGAGGCAGTATTACTACTGAACGGTGGAACAGACTATACTGCAGTAGACAGCCAGAGATAAACCTTCATATTCGCTTTTGGTACAAAATGCACTCTTGTTTATATCGTCAGCAGGGATATAAGCCCCCGCTATCCCCAGCGCCGAG
>NC_142935.1:98575237-98602737 GCF_046866305.1 Octopus bimaculoides
ATAAGGAGAGAGAAAACTTTATTTAGATTCTTTTATTCTTTTATTCTTTTACTTGTTTCAGTCTTTTGACTGTGGCCATGCTGGAGCACCGCCTTTAGTCGAGCAAATCGACCCCAGGACTTATCTTTGGAAGCCTAGTACTTATTCTATCAGTCTCTTTTGCTGAACTACTAAGTTATGGGGACGTAAACACACCAGCATGGTGGGGGGACAAACACGGACACACAAACACACACACACACACACACACACACAAACACACACACACACACACACACACACACACACATATATATATATATATATATATATATATATATATATATATATATATATATATATACAACGGGCTTCTTTCAGTTTCCATCTGCCAAATCCACTCACAAGGCTTTGGTCGGCCCGAGGCTATAGAAGACACTCGCCCAAGGTGCCACGCAGTAGGACTGAGCCCGGAACCATGTGACTGGCTAGCAAGCTACTTACCACACAGCCACTCCTGCGCCTATTTACATTTGACGTATATTTGTCCTCATTCTGTTTGTTGTTAACACAACGTTTCGGCTTATATTCCCTCCAGCCTTCATGATGGAAGGAAATGGAAGAGATATTGTTAGGGTCGGTGATCTTGTGGTCATACTGATTTGAAAGGACCAAGTGTATCTTCTTATTTTTTGAAAAGAATCAGAAAGATCAGATGTAGTGTGGATGGCAGGTTAACTTGAGGGCTGTAGAAGTTTGAACAGAGATCTTGCAAGAATCGTGCTGCTGGACAATATTGCCCTGGTTTTATGGTTGATTGAGTTTCTCCGGTGAAACTGCACTTGAATTTTACTAAAACAGCTTCAAGGCCTCTGGGTTTAACTACTACAGAGATCTGGAGTACTGAGTGTTGAAGACTGTATGTCTAAAGACATGACTATTTGTGTATATGTGTGTGTTTAATTGTGTGTGTCTCTTTGTGCTGGTCACTACCCACTGCCTACAGAGAGGGACGAGGTTGCCAGACACGAGCCTTTTCACCTCTGGAAGTCTACCTGCTGTAGATGTTAAGTTTCATTTAAAAATTCCCGTCTTTTCATAAGTCTCACGCGGGTATTGTGGCACATATGTTAGGGAGTAAACCGCTTGATGTAGAGTGCAACCGTGGTCTGGTGTTCACCTCCACAATTTTCTCAAAAATTCTGCATTCAAGTTGCCACCAAACATACGACTGGCACAACAAATATAATAAAGAAGAATTATCTGTATGTATATGTATATATGTGTCGGTGGTGCTCCAGCATGGCAGCAAACGACTGAAACAAAAGAATAAGACAATATATGTATGCATGTGTATGTATGAATGAATGTATATATTCTGAAAATAAGATGTATGCCCAATGGAGAAATCTTGATATGTATAAAAATCTTCTATGAATATGATTATAAAGAATACCCCCCCCCCACACACACACATGAACACAAAGACAGCAATGGAATAGTGTTATGTTCACTTGCATCCATGCAGCTAAAACACAGACTTTCACATATATATGCATGTGTGGGCAAGTGTATGTATAAATGTATCTATATACACATATCTTGCATTTATTTTTTAAACTTGATTTATTTATCTATTTATTTATTTATTAATAAATAAATAACTTGCAACACAGTAGAAGAAAAAGAAAGCATTATAACCTGGTTTATTCAAATTCTACCAACACATTTCGAAAAAAAAAAGAAAGAATAGATCTGTTTATCTGCATCGTAATTTATTTATTTTTTATGCGAATGTATGAACTTTTCTCTTCTTATTCGAGAAAAAAAACAACTTTAAATTATAAAATAATATGAAATGCACCGACTGTCCGCTTGCCGGTAGAAAAAAAAATCAATTCCTACGAAATCATCTATAATTGTCAATATCGTTAAATTAGTGCAAGGTTGCAGGGGTGTGTACTGGTGGTGGTGGTGCTGGTGGGGGGATGTCTGTAATCAGTAGAATGTTAGATTTGGTTTCGCCTACCTGTTTTATTATAACTCCCAACCTAGTCAATTTTGCCAATATGTAAATATGTTCCATATGAAGGCAGAGCTTTTTTGTTATCCAAAATCTTCTAGGAACAATATATATATATATATATATATATATATATATATATATATATACGCAAAAACAACAAGAAAATTAGCATAATAAGGAAAAACGAAAGAAACGCAAGTAACATGGAAGGTTGTTCTGAAGAAAGAGAATACAGATGATTTTTGCGAGAAAAGAATTTTATTCGTCAAGTGCAGAGGTACTAACAAATTGCCGCACACTTACCTACAGACACTCAGGTATTCCCGTATTCTAACCTATACACCCACATCTCATTCAGATGAGGTCCACAATAGAATATTGGTCTCACATCTGGAACAGTGCCGATGACTCATGCAAAGACATCGATGACTGCATCCAGAAAAAGTATCAACAAACGGATTGGTCAAAAATTACTCATATACTTTATGCGAAACACCGAGCCTTTTAGGTTCTTGCTACCTCCCCCCTGGTACCCCATTGGTCTCTCATTTTCTTACTGTATCCCACACCTCAGATTCCATTCTCATCTCTTAAGCAAGTTCTTCCTTCTCAGCAATTTCTTTTCTGCTCATATCGTTCAGGCAGTTGTCGACTTGCAAAAGTTTCAGGGGGATATGAATGACATGGATCTCACCAGTCTTCGTTGTCTTACGAAAGCCAAGGGATCGACTCCTTCCTTCAGATCCACAGAGAGAAAAAGAATCTTAGCTTCCTAGAATCAATTAATTTGGCAAATAGATATCCATTGTTTTATTCTTTTATTCTTTCACTGGTTTTAGTTATTGGAGAGCAACCATTTTGGGACTACAAACACACACACATACACACAGTGAGCATGTTCTTGCAACTGACCCCTTTTCACTCGATAAAACATTCATTCATATAAATCACTCAAAAATATTGTCTGTTACTACACGTGACAAAAAGAATGACTCTTTTCTGCAAAGAAACAATCTTCCCTTCTAAACTCTTGCGTCTTCAGTTCTTTCAAAATGCAATATTCATTGAAAGAACATTGTTTATACGAAACGTTTTGTTTCGTTCCTCTTTGTTCGTCTCCATTTTCTTCTGTACATTTCTTTCTTGACGAAGCGCTGCAGTCCGAATCATTGAAATGTTTTAATTTTTGTTTCCTTAAAATTTTCTGTAAAATTAATAACCTCGTCGTCGTACTGCTTGGTTGATTGTTGCTGATACCGCTTGGACATCATTAATGATCGTTGGTTTCAGTTTACATCTGGACTATATTCACAGTTTTCTCTGTGATTGATTCAATGGTCTCCGATATTGGTGTTTTACAGTAGCAAGTAGGACATCAAGATATCGACCTATCCTCCAACCAAAGCTTAAGTTCGAATGCTTATAACAAACTTGTTCTGGTTAATGGCACCCAAGGAACATGTTATGGTGTTAAATCTAGTGACATATTGCCTGTATTGTCCAAGAAAAGCTACGATTTAATTAAACGGGTTTCCGAATATGAAATCCGTTTGAACGAATTGTAGCTTTTCTTGGACAACAGAGGCAATATTTCACCAGACATGTTGTTGTTGTTGTTGAGATCGACTTTGCCTTTCATCCTTTCGGAGTCGATAAAACAAATATCAGCCGAATACTAGGGTCGGTGGAATCGACTCATCCCCTTCCCCAAAATGGGTGCTCTTATGGCAAAATTTGAAACCATTATTATTATTATTATTATTATTATTGTTATTATTATTATTATTATTATTATTATTATTATTATTATTATTATCATTATTATTATCATTATTATTATTATTATTATTATTATTATTATTATTATTATTATTATTATTATTATTATTAACACTATGACTAGAGTTTTCTTGGCATTTGTTGAGTTCGATTTAGCATGTAGCTAAATAACTTTGAATTTTTTGTATTCTCTGTGAAGCAGGAGACTGTCACAATGGGATTGGCAGATATTAACTTGAATTGGTCACGACAGTGTGTCAGTTTGCAAAGTCAGTTAGACTCCATCCTTAGCCTTCAGCGCTTTGATCCTTACACTTAACCTAGCTCAAATATATTTTGAGATTTTGACATGACTGCTCTGAGCTGTGGTTACTCTGGTCAGTTTTGTATGAAACATTTGTGACATGTGAGTGAGCTTATATAACAGAGAAACTACAATCTGTATTTTGCAGTCGGGTTCCTGTACATTGTATGCACATACCTTTTGCTTTACATTCATTTTTGATTTATAATTCACACTGATATGAATTTATCTATCGATAAGAACTAATCACTTAACTTATGTCAATTGTCTTCAATTTAAACGAAGATCTTGCGTGTCTTTTCTTCATTTAAGGCTTTACTACAGAACCAGTCGACATCTTCTACAATTTGCGCTTTATTTCAACATCTTTGCACCGTTTGATGACGCTACTCCCAATTCTATTTCTGGAAAGATTGATTTTATAAAACTCTTGCTTTAAAACCCATATTATTTTCAATTTAGAATATGTTTCTCTAGACACGCAAAAGTGTAACATCAATAGTTTATACCCGTGTAGAAATATGAGAGTTTAAAGACCACGACATGATTATGAAATTTGGTTTCTTGCCAGACGATAGAGATAAGTGGCTTTCTTGACGCAATAACTAGTTTATAACGATAGACAGACGAAGATTAAGTACCTATTCTCCTTAGCAATTGAAAGAACACAAGCAGAAATGGCTATATACCGCTCAGAAATAATTTGCACTCGAGGCGAATGAAGATAAAGTCCTCAACTATAAACAGACTTCAGCCATATTAAATTTCTCGGTAACCTAATGTCGAATAGTTTAACTAATTTCTGTTTTCATTTGAAGCATTGAACATCATTGATATCCTTCAGGTAAGTAGAAGCAATATTCAATATCATGTCTCCGCATTTTTGTAATTGATAAAACAAATACCAGTTATATACTGTGTTTAGAGACAATCACTACGGATATTGATGTTCCCGACCTTCTGTCAACATTAAAATAAATTAATTGTTGTTGTTGTTGTTGTTGTTGTTGTTATTGTTGCTGCTGCTGCTGCTGCTGCTGCTACTTCTGCTGTTGACGTAGTTGTTGCAATTGATCATTGAAGACATTTAGATCAGAATTATGAATTCCCTGTTTGACATTTGCACATATCTCCTAAAATACATCACTTGTTAAAGAATGACATAATAATAATAACAACAATAACAATAATAATAACAACAATAATAATAATGATAATAATAATAACAATAATGATAATAATAATAATAATAATGATAATAATAGTAACAATAATGATAATTCTTATAAAGCAGGAAGAATTTTTTTTTACTTATTTGACGATTCATTTAACACAGAAACCACCAAATGTTAAACTCCAAAATTGGAGTCCACAGACCCCCCCCCCTTTCTCCCTTCTACAACTCTCTCTACTTCTCTTCTCTTTCTCACTGTTTCCCTCTCTTTCTTCCTCGCCCCCCCTTTCACTCTCCCCAGTTTTGCTCACGTCCCCAACTCTCCAGCCTGCAATCACTCACCATCGATAGAAACAACTATAACTACAACAACAAATAAAAAAAATAAATAAATAAAACAAATAAATAAATAAATAAAACAACAGTAACAACAACAACAAAAACAACAACAAGAATATTTAAGAATGACATCAAAGTGGAAATGCATTACTTTTTTGCTCGTGAGAGGATGTAATGACTTCAATGACACAAATAATGCACATACACATACACACACACATATATATATATACAAATGCACATATACACACCTACACATATATACACACATATAAATATACGAAGCACATTCGTGGACACATGTTTATAACGGCACACTCACTTAAGACACGTAATATCCTGAAATAGTTTTGCCTCATTAACAAAACGTGTGCAGAGATAGTGATAGAAAGCTCTAATTGAGTTGTGCGCCCCCCCCCCCCCTCCGCCCCACGGTAGCGGTGTAAGGGGTCTAATTTACATAATTCCTGCTCTTTTGTTCTCTGAGATTATCTGCGGGAATTTGTGCAATTTAGATGAAGATTACTGCCAGCTAATAGCACTTGCATATAAAGTCAGCGAAACATGGGTCAGAAATGCACAAAAAAATGACAGAAAATAGAGAAAAAAAAATTACTTTTTAACGCCAGCCTCACAGACTCCACACCTGCCACTTTAATTATTCGCATATATATATATATATATATATATATATATATATATATACACCCATATGCCATATGCGCAGGTATAAGCTGTTTGTTAACGAACAAAATAACAGCTATATATATATATATCTATATATATATATATATTTATATATATATATATATATATATATATATATATATATATATATATACATATATATACACACTCACATTTATATATATATATATATATATATATATATATATATATATATATATATATATATATATATATATATATATATAAATATATATATACACATCCAGACATACTTACTTACTTGTACCAGAGGCAGACTAACAGAAATATACTAACAAACACAGATGCATAAATTCAAACAGTAATGAAACTACGCGTTCTGTACTCCACAATGCGAAGTAGGAACTTAGTGCATACGCATATTTGCATTTATATAGATGTGCATATACATACACACACACACTAGTATATACATATATAACATATATACAGGTAGAAAGATATCAATGACTGGTGAATTCGGTGTGGGTGGAATGTTACACAATAACTACCCCGCGATGCATATAATCATAATGATTATCAAGGTTCGTATTTAATCGCAAATCAGATGTGGTAAATGTAAGCTCTCGGGCCACAGTTCAAATAATAAAGTAAGCGAGATTTTTCCCCCCTCCAGGTTCAAAAAGTGGGGATGAACTTTCAGTCCTCAATAATGACGAATTACACCATTAAATTCCCAGCGTTTTACCTGCTTATGTGAAATGCTTCTTTCCTAATGAGCTGTATCACTTTACAGATAATGTGCTAAATTATGTCCAGAGCATAAACACAGTAGAGGACTTCATACGAGAGCAAAGCTTCATCGGATTCCCGTTGCTGCATATTAGTGGCCACCATCGCACTTGCTTTCATTCACGAATTCTTTGTATTTACATAAATGCGATATAGATACATACACATACATACAAACATATATATATATATATATATATATATATATATATATATATATATATATATATATATATATATATATATATATATATATATATATATATACATATATATATATATATATATATATATATATATATATATATATATATATATATATATATATATATATACACATACACACATACATATATATATTATATAATATTATCATATACAATGTATATATGTTATATTATATATTGTATATTAGATTATATATTATATATACGCACGCACAAAGTAGTATAAAATATGGATTCAGAGAATCATGTGGCTTCCACATTAAGCTCTCCATTAGGAAATGGCTATCAGTCAACAAAGTAATTGATTACCGGTTTGTGTAATGTAATCCGTTCCGTGCAACTGAAAATCTATGAATACATGTTAATAAACTACGTGTGTGTATATATATATATATATATATATATATATATAAAATTATCATCATTATTATTATTATTATTATTATTATTATTATTATTATTATTGTTATTATTATTATTATTATTATTATTATTATTATTATTATTATTATTATTATTATTAGTATATGTACGAATATAAAATTATAATGTAATGAAAGAAATCGTGATATGAGTTAAACTGTAAAGGCGCAGGTATAGATGTGTAATGCATGAAGTTTGCTTTACACCCACGTGCTTCCAGGTTCAGTGCCATTGCACAGCATCTTCTGTGCCTTTTGACACATCCCCAAACTGACTGAAGCCTTGTTAGTAGATTTTTGGGCGGAAACTTTGCGGAAGTATAGAGTATATATACAGTATAGAGTATATATGTGTGTGTATATATATATATATATATATATATATATATATATATACATATGTGTGTGTGAGAGAGAGAGAGTTATAAGAATGATAATCTACTCGAGCCTCACCTGACAATAGATCGCTATTGGCACCAGGCGAAACGCAAATAGACTATTATTTTTCGGCAAAATAAACACATCGTTTTAATGCACAGATAAAGTTAGAGATGTTTCAACCAAAGATTGGTCCAGGCTATGTCTAACTTAATAACACCACCTGATAGGATTATCTAAATCCTTTTTAAGTCAAGTTTTGTGGTATTATGGTCCATTCAAGTAGTGAGTTCTTGGTGAGTGAGTTGTTTACAGGAATGGGTAGCTTATCTGGTATTCCTTGAAGAAATCTGTCCAGACTCCGTTTAAAGGTGATGGGATACTTTTCCTCTTCGATCTGTTTTGGGACAATGTTAAACAGAGCAGGGCCTGTTGAGGAAAAGAAATTATGTCGCAGTGTACCTATATGTTGTGATCCTGAATTGGGCAGGAATTTGAACTCAGAACGTAGCGGCAGACGAAATACCGCTAAGCATTTCGCCCCGCGTGTTAACGTTTCTGCCAGCTCGTCTCCTTGTTTCCCTTTAGTTTCTGCTGAGCTGGCACTGATCTGTAAAGTCTAAAGATCTACTTGGTCCTCGTATTGTTGATAAGTAAAGACCTGAACGTCAGCACAATACAGCTCAAATTAGGTGAGTCCAATGACAAACCCTCCTGTTTAAGAACTCAGCTGCGGTTCGAACGATAACTTTGAAGCTTCCTTTCAAAGTTACGTCTTCTCTGCAGCCCATATCACTATCTCCACTGCACATCAGCAAGTTGAACTCAAGGATGCAGGTTAACACAACACTCGGCAATTCTAAAGTGTTGCCTTTACATACGGTAATACCTTATCATTATTTTGTGGTTTTGGTGCAGCTTAAGAGTAAAGAGACACAACCGCCGGTACATTAGATGCAACTGGTGATAAACTAAGAACTGTCAATTTGCCGGTTTAAAAGTAATACAGCACATTATCTATTCGGTCATACATACTACCGATGATGATACAGCAATGGATGACTATCAAATAACAATGATATAACATAACAATATGCTATGAATTCTAATCAGCTGTATTTTATCATTGAATACGATAATGATGTAGAGTCGATTTCGTTATTAGAACTACCGACTTCATGAATGAAGAAAACAACATTTTGTAGTTAATAAAACAACGTTTGTTATGCGGAAATCTATCTCCATTCTAAAATATGATCAAAAGCATATATTTCGAATATAATTTGTTTTTAGTATCTCATCATATATTTTCCTAGTTTTCTATTGAATGTATTCGGATGGAAATTAAAATCCATTTTAATAATCAGGATCTGAATCGCATGCATTATGTTACGTTCTCCAGCTCCTATCAACCCGTCCAGCGTCCGACACGAAGAAAGAAGCACAGTGTCATAAAAAGCAGCCATTTATTGATTTACTTCAATTTATGTATAACGTCCCAAGGATAAGAGAAACTACAATAACATCTGACTATTAAAGCGTCCGATTAAGCAATATCAAGTAAATGTGTTGGTTTTGGAAGTTATTGAAGTAAACGCTACCAAGTGACGGAGAAAAGAAAATGGAAATTACTCTGGGGAGGAATTCCCGAACTGATAATGAATTAAAGATCAAATCTTTTCATAAATAGAACTTCTTCTCTACTTAGCTCTCTCACTCCCTTTCTCGTTCCCTCTCTCTCTTTTTCACACTGTGCATATATATGTTAGTATATATATGCGCGTGTGTTTTTGTGTATGTGTGCGTACGCGTGTGTATGCATATATATATATATATATATATATATGTATGTATATATATATTTATTTATTTATTTATTTATTTATTTATTGCCCACAGAGGGCTAAACATACAGGAGACAAAGAAAGACAGACGAAGGGATTAAATCGATTACATGGACCCCTGTGCGTAACTGGTACTTATTTAATCGCCCCCGAAAGGATGAAAGGCTAAGTCGACCTCGGCAGAATTTGAACTCAGAACGTAACCGCAAGACGTAATACCGCTAAGCATTTCGCCCGGCGTGCTAACGATTCTGCCACCTCGCCGCCCTTAATCTTAAAATATATATATATATATATATATATATATATATATATATACATATATATATATACATATATATATATATATATATATATACATATATATATATATATATATATATATATATATATATATATATATATATATATATATATATATATATATATATATATATATATATATATGCATATATATGAAAAACAAGAACATAAAAAACAACAAAATCGTGGAAAAGGAACTTTTGTTTTTGAACAACGAAAGAAACAAATAGAGAAACGAGACAGACAACACAAAGAACAATCCCTTAACCTCGTTGGTTCACTCCATTACGGTTCCAGATTTCGAGCCTGAAACTTATCCGTACAATCGTTAAGACTACATGTGCTGAGTAGTTGACGCTGTGTCCATATCATAACAACTGGGTCGGTTTTTCGGCTTGATTTATCATCGATACTCCATAATACTGAGTGCCGTTCATTGATCTCTGAGTTTCCAAACGAACCGAGGCAATTGCGCGGAGTTTTTGTTTTTGTGTCGATATTTCTCAGTGAGTGTAGATGGTAGTAATATCGACATTTGAAAGTGTTCAGTGTGAGTTCTCCGTAAATGCTTTTGAAATTGTCCAGAGACCTTATGCATACTCCATATGTCTGTAGTGTGGTAAAACAGGATCACCAGAATGAACAGATGGATGCTTTTAGTAGTTAACTGGCTAGTGAGTAGAAGGTTGTAGCTGGATGTAATACATGTCTTGGGATACGATGTTGTTCATGTAGATACGATGTTGTTCATGGGTATTGGAAAGCTTGTTGTATATGTGTTCCTGTGGCAAATGTCTTTTTATGACTTTAATATTCTAGCGATGTTAGTTAATAAATTGAACTTAAAAAGGTCACCCTTCTCTTGTTCTTCTCTGCAATGGAGGTGGAGATCTCTTCTCTATATGTATTGTAACTTCTCAATAAAGCCACTTCCTATTCGTAAATGACAATACTATGAGGCGGCTCTGTTTAAGCTGCCCTACCCGAGGATAACTCGTGACTCTTTTGCGTATCCTAGCAATAATATTTGTAATTATTTTCTGTGTTAGTTGGAATTGTTGCCTATGTGTAGAGTGTATTCACGCGGATTCTGAAGTTGTGCTGTTTATCTTTGTTTAAGACTTGCCATGTCTGGATTATTTAAAAATAATGCATACAAAGGTAATATGAATAAAGAAACCGCAGTATCGCCGCTAATAAATGATTTCACGGCATCAAAAACAAAACATCCTGCAGATCATGTTTTGATATAAATCGATATAATCCATTTACATATACCGCCACACACAAAAGGAGCTGCTCTTATGTAGATTCTAATATAGGCAGGTCTACCAGGTGGCTAATTCCCGTAGAATATATTATGCCTATGATAACCCACAGCGGTCTGTTGTTATATATTATTGTTTGTCTATCATGTTGTAATATTTTCATAGCGTTGGTTGGCGTAATGGGTGGGCATAGTTTACGGTGGCAATAAAAACGAGTCTGGTTATCGGCGTGTAATATTCTCTAATGCCAAAAAGTGCAAGGTGCTGCATGTTATCTCGATAAGTAGTGATATTTCTTTGGTTGTTTTCTTTCTTTTTTTTCCATGCTGCTTCTAGTAGACTTTTACCAAGAATTCGAATGTCGCCCTTTAACTGATTTTAAGTCTCGTGAATGAGTGATTGATAAAGTTACAGTTTTTTTTTAGATGAAATACGGTTGTTGGGTGGCTTAAATATCGACTCTATCTTCCACGTCTAATATGGCGGTATCGATGTTTCTAACAACTATTAATATCATTTAAGGCAATATAAGTATTCTTCCTTATATTTATTGGAAAGTGAGTTCGATAGCAAACGCTGCCATGTTTATCAATCTCATAAAAATCTTTGGTTGTATCCGAATTTCCAAGCGCCATATTCCTTTTTTGAAAAACTTATCTATTTTATTTCGACGTTCATTTTGAAGCTGTTAGTAATATTCCTAACTTCATGAGTTTTTTTTAACCACTGGAATCATATAATTTCCGAACGGTTGTTACGAATGTTAGATTGTCAAAATTTGGTTTTAGGGACGCCATGTTTTTGTCTATTTATCTTTGTAAGTGGATCATCACTTGTTACGTGATATCAACTTACATTTTAGCTTCCATTATGTATTATCATAGAATGTATTAATTTGTTTATGTTTTTTATCTGTGAACTTCTATGTCTGTGAAGGTATACTAAAATGGATAGATATGTCACTGAGTTAGATATATAACCATATCACACGTTCTCTCTCTTCTCTCTCTCCCTCTATCTATCTATCTATCTATCTATCTATCTATCTATCTATCTATCTTATCACTGTTCTCCATTTTTAGCTTAAAGAACGATACTCACCAGCAATTGTTTTTATCGATAAATTCCTTATAACCTGCGCGTTTTTTTATTATTTAATATGACTTTGTTTTTACTGCTTAGACTGCAATGGAGGGCGGATAGTGTGCATGACTTTATATTTTCTAGGCTTCTTTATCTAGAGGGGGAATGGAGAATTTATTCTCAAAACGGAGATTTGTTCCGATTGCTTGCAACAGAGCGAACTCTGCTAAGGGAACCCAGGAGGAGAGAGTCGTGTTAAACCGGAAGAAATACCACAAGGCACCTTTTCTCAACCCTCAAACAATACCGACCCGCAGCCTTCCACTTGAACTGTATTTAGCAACCCTGGAAACATAAAGAACTAAGATGAGCTCGGTGTGATGTGAACTTAGATTACAGAGAGCCAAAACGAAAATCAAAACTCATATGTCCCTGCTCATTAACGACTCCGGAATACTTTAGTTTCTCGTCCCTTTCAGTGTCACTCTGAAAGAAATTCTCCCCACTGAAATCAAAGTTGGGTTCCGCCATGTTTAGAAATACAAGCCATGCAACACCTCAGGGCGACATGGCTGAGTGACAACCTGGAATCAGAAGCTCATAAAAAGAGAAAGTTGGTATACGATAAATGCACGGAAAAGTAAACGATGAATGTTTTGTAACACAAAAGCTTTAATGATTTATTTTATTGAAATATTTATTTTATCAGTTAAATATTTGCAATTAAACTGGCGAGGATTTCGCACTCTGTGAGAAATGAAAATAACTGAGCACGCCAAATATTGAAATTACTTTGAAATAAGAATATTTCTCAAAAACGTGTCCTAAAATAACATTGGGCAGATAAACCTTAGAGAAAGCATCAGCTTCTGACGAGTAAAGACTAGTTTCGCCTTCATTTGAAAGGGAATCAGAAACAGGCATTTCGTCTTACATTAGCTGCTGTTTCTTTCTGTCAGTCATATCAATCGATATGCAACATCAATTATAAAAAAGTTTACATTTGGCAATTGATGTTTGAAGAACCGAAATTGTGGTTCTCTGGGCTTGTGTATCACCGAATGATATTCTAAGCACAGAATAATTCACAAGACTAATTATACGTAATTATTACAATTGATTGCATAAATACATCAAAACAAATGTATGACTATTATGGTTTAGTGGTGTATTAATTAAATTATGTACACGCACACACACACACACACACACACACACACACATACATACATACCAACATAGCCTCAAATAACATATTGCTGACGCATGGATGCCCCTACACGTCTGCTTGCTGCCTTCGTATAACCACACACATACACACACACATCAACATTCTTTTACCTCCCTGTCTTCCTGACCCACAGAAAATCGCTAACACTCTACTTACACTCACCTGCAATCGAATGCGCTCACTCACACTCATCAATATACACACACGTGCATTTGTTTTCTCACACACCTTCCTTCTACTTCACCTCTCCAGTCTTATTCGACCAATATATGCAACACCTTCCCAACCACTGACAATTCAGCTCACTATCACACACACACATACACACACACACACACACACACACACACACACACGTCTTACTCTTTTCTCATCTTATTACCTCCCCTTATTTTATTTCTTTCCTCTTCCACATTTTTTTTTCTTTTCTTTATGCCAAACCCTTCTTGACTTCCAGGACCTTGCACCAGTATCAAAAGTTTTGCTATTTTCTAACATTATATTTCTCAGACTATATTCGCTAACGTGTCATTTAGATTTTAAGTCCGGCGGTTTTAGTTTATGGGAGACTTGGCTATGACTTCTCGAAGAGACGGCGATCATGTAGAACTTAGTCTCACATTTACGTGATAGGCGGGGGGGGGGGGGGGGAAATATACGTATGTGTGAGTGAGTGAGTGTATGTAATTGTACATAAGCCTGCACACATTCTCTTTCTCTCTCACTCACACACACACATATATATATGTTTATATATATATATATTTCTTTCTATATGTCTATGACTGTAAACATATACTGAAGTACGGAGTCCACTGCACGAATGCTAAGATCTATGTCATCCCTCACTTCAATGGTTTCTTGTAAACAAGCAGTATTAAAGGGGCGTCGGATGGAATGGAATGAACACGTTCCTGAATTACCTTCCTGCACTGAATTATAAATTACTTAAAATCTCTCTCCAAATAGTTAAGGTTTCTTGGACCGCCCGCCAAACCATAAATATTGTGGCGATTACATATGCTATGAAACAGCTGTTATTCGGCGACTCCTGAAATACGATTGTAGTCTTGTCAAAATCTCCAAATGCTGAAGGTATTATCAAAATTTCAGTCGAATTGTTTCTAACATTCAAAACCGCACGCACATGTATGTGTGTGTGTGTGTGTGTGTGTGTGTGTGTGTGAGTGTGTGTGTGTGTTGTTTCATGTTGTTACTGTTGGTGACGTCCTGTACCCATATATGCATGTGTATATATATATATATATATATATATATATATATTATTTGAAGTTAAGCAACAAAAATTCAATAGATTATAGCAGTACGTACGTTTCGTACAAGCTCCATTTATTCATGTAGTGATAACACTACAGAAAATGTACTCCTCAGCTGCATAAAGGAATTTCATTTTAGAAAGTCATTTTGAAGATGTTTGCAAAAAACAAGAGTAAGAGAAGAAAACACATCTCGACTATACTGCTGAGCTTGTACGAAACGTACGAACTGCTATAACCTATTGAACTTTTGTTGCTTAACTTCAAATTTATTCACCAAATCTCTTGATTTTGTTTTTGGTTTTTATCCTACCAAATTCTGGTGCCTCAAACATTTTAAGTACCACATTTAATCTTTCGATTAAATCTATATTATTATTATATATATATATTATTTATATTATATATATATCTTATTTATATCATATATATATATATGTATTAGTTATATATATATATATATATATATATATATATATATATATATTATTTATATTATATATATACATGTATATACATGAATATATATATATATATATATATATATATATATATATATATATATACGTACACACATGCATACATTTATATTTATACATACACTTGTGTATTCGCGTGTGCATAAGAGAAAGAGAGGGGGCGAGGGGAGAGATAGTTTCTATATTTTATGCATTTTTACTGACATGGTTGTTACTTGACATCTAAAACCTGGTGACCGTCACATTGTTTGTGGCGCAGTAATGCTTAACTATGTCTCATATTCATTTTGTCCACCTTAAAACTTGTCCACTTTTATATTTTTTTCAGATCACCCTAAAGTTCAGAGAAACAATATTGCCAGTTTTCATGAGGTTCCTGCAACATCAGTGGCGTTGGCACCAGCTCATTCCACAGACATAAGAGACATTCTTCTCCACCCACTATTTATAGTATAATAACTGCTATATATCAAGAAAGACGTCATCCAACACTAAATGGAATATATTATCGAGTAATGGCATTTAATTTCATTACTTTAATGAAAAAAAAAATATCCCAGCAAAATGCGCAAAGTAATAATAATAATAATAATAATAATAATAATAATAATAATAATAATAATAATAAATAAAAAAACAAAAAGAAGCAACAATAGAAAATGTAAAATGGGTCTTGCATGCAACTTTGACAACTTCAAATGTTATGTAAATCAACCTGGATAAAACTCACAGCATCAATTAAGCGGTGCCGTGGAAATCTATTTTATGGTTTCACACAGGAATATGATACCAATTAGATATGTAAAATACAGTGCCAGCTATATGTGTGATAGATAGACTTAAAGAGTTTGTTCGTTGAATTTGCATAGGCAATTCTCCTAAACTAAACGAATATGGATGGTCGAACATTTGTAAGTATATAGCCGTGCAACACTTTTTGATGACATGATCTTGAAAGAAACCTACAATAATTAAATATGGTAGATCTATAATAAATAAATGAAAAGGAAAAAGAAAGGAAAAGACAAAACCACTTGTGTATTGCATGTTTGTTTTCGCTCTAATGTATCAAGTTATTAAATGTGTGTCTGTTACTTGTCTTACTAACAGGTTCAATAATATAAGTGAATCGCGTAAAATGACTCAAGCTCCACCAGATATAAATGGGAACTCTAATTGGATGATGTCACAGCGAGAGGCTATTAGTGCTACATCAGTGTGAATAGTCGACATTACTGCCTTACAAAGAATTAATAAATCATTGATTCGTTGTCTTTCTTTTTCCCTTTCGAAACACAATATCGATTAGAACAATATTTTTAATACAACAAAAATAGGGTTTAAATTAATCCAATCTAGCGCAGAAAATCACTGGTAGAAGTTTATCAAGCCAACAATGTTGCCTATATGTAGATTCATGATCTGTGAGAATCAGCTGTTAAATCTCACAATTGTCTTAGAATATGGAAGGATGCTTTGGATAATGACGGCCTGGATGCACAGAATGAGAAATAGCAAAACAAAAAACATGATGGTCTTGGCTGGGAGGTCTTTTGATCATTTTCCTACTGATTGGAGGTGACTTGGTAGATGTTTGGAGATCGATAATGTGTCAGACTATTGGTGGACACTTTTGCTCTTCGAATCCTGCTCCCAATAATGCAAACGCGTAACACACACACACACACACACACACACACACACACACACACACACACACACACACACACACATATATATATATATATATATATATATATATATATATATATACACAAAAGTGTGTGTTTTAGATCCTGGTAAGTTATAAAGGTTGGCTATTTCCAGAAAAGCACTCACCCACGTTGTGGGGTATCAACACTGTCAGATTCCAGACTAATATCGAAATTCTTCAAGTGTAGAAAATCCTGGTTTCATGAAGGCAACACCGGGTGTCGTGAAGAGTGAATTATAATCCAAATAATAAGAAGATAAATAATTCCTTTAACATAGCTTTAATGATTCGTTACAGTTGTTTGGTTACCAACGTTGCAACGCCAGTTTACACAATAATTCGAAGTGAAAATTTACGTAATGTTTGCAGTTTTAGACATTAGAGTGGTCCTTCATCAAATTTGCATGAAAGGTGCGCTTTCACACTGTGCGTCTTGCAGGCGTTGTCTGGAAGACACACCATGTGACGGCACACCTTTGATGCAAGTCTGATGTAGTGCCACTCTAATGTCTAAAACCGCAAACATTACGTAAATTTTCACTTCGAATTTTTGCGCAATCTCGCGTTGCCAGTAGAGTTGGTACTCATTCAATACGAAAAAGAAAAAAAACATTGTATAGTGAATATGGCGTATTCATCATTCTGCATACCGGAAAAGAATAAATATTTTCAATGGTAAAAACTTATAAATGACAAAATCAAGGCTTTTACTATAATTTTTTACTGTTCAATGCTTTTTATTTCAAGGCAAAATAATATCACATTTATATTAATATATGCTCAAGACGAAAACATACAAAAAGAAACTGGTCAGGTGCTATGAAAGTATTAGGAAATATTGTATGTAAAATATTTAAAGAATGTGACATTTTGAGCCGAATAGTAACGATACTTTTGTGAAGGAAAGAAAAAACAAAACAGTTTGAAATACCTCTTGTACCAAATGTGGATGAAAATATAACAAAGCTGGTTATAGAGGGAATTCAGAAGAACCAAGATTAATATTGCGTTTGTTGAGAAATTCTTGTGACAATCGTAAAAGAGAGCCTCGTTCAACGTTTCTCGCGTGTTTTAGTTTCATTTGTAGTCCAGGCCATGCTACGGTAATATATAATTCTTTCAATGCGAGTTTTTAAATTAAGCATTCTGTTGCTTTTACAGAGAGAGAGAGAGAGAGAGAGAGAGAGAGAGAGAGAGAGAGAGAGAGAGAGAGAGAAAGAGAGAGAGAGAGCAATTCTAAATACTTTCATGAAGAATATATATTGATTACTGATGACGAAGAAAAATATTTGCGACAACTCTTTGAATCTTTGGATGAGATTTGATTCTGTAAATACGACAGCAATTCCAGATGTCCTAAATTTCTATGAAGTACCAGGTTCTTTTCAATAGTGATATTTTTTTGTTCTTGTAGACTCATAACAATGTGTATATTTATAGTTATTCTGACACACACACATGCACAAAGAATACACAAGCACATGCATACACTCACGCGAACACAATAATAAACACACCACTATATTTAAGCACATCCATATATACA
Organism: Octopus bimaculoides; assembly: GCF_046866305.1. Taxonomy (NCBI): domain Eukaryota; kingdom Metazoa; phylum Mollusca; class Cephalopoda; order Octopoda; family Octopodidae; genus Octopus; species Octopus bimaculoides. The sequence continues at coordinate 98,594,072 of NC_142935.1, forward strand.
CGCACAGATATACACATAGATTTATGAACAGAATACTTTATCAGCCTCATCTCTGTGACAAGTGTCAACAAATGTTATTTTCATTTTCATTCATCAACAGCAAGGAATATAAAAACAAAAAACAATAAGAACGGTCTGACTCTCCAGAAATACTATGCAGTTTTCTAAGTTTAATCTTTAACCCAAGCAAATATTTATGAACGGAATAAGAGATGAAAATATATTGCCACACATACCAAAACAATAACCTTTTATAGATTTAATAATCAAAGGCGTTGGTATTTATTTTATCGTAGTTCATAAGACTATTTGCATTTTCAGTGCAAATTCCAGCATCGTTGATTTAGTGTCAATCGCATAAATCACTAAACCTCCGACCGACAAACATGCTTTCTATTCTTCTCTCTAGATTTTCTACCATACGACAGTTACTCCGGCTCCTCCTGTATCATGGCCTATATCATGTCACCTATTCATTCATTTCATCCCTGCCACCGTTACCCGTATTGTCTCTGCCCCACCCATACATCTACCACTACTCTAAACAATTATATTTACATACAGTTTCCCAACCAGGGCCATCATTGCTCTAAATATTCCTTCTCGCACAAGATATTTCAGCGACCGTCATATTGTAACTCGTGCAACAAGAAAGTTAAAACGCGCCAATTACTGAGAGAACCTACAATTACCATTAGCAATGTACTTTCATTGAGACAGATTTCTACACCCGCCAAAATACTGGGTCCTATGTTATTCTGGCACTCCGTCGGTTACAACGACGAGTGTTCCAGCTGAACCTGCTCGGGAAATTAACGTGACTGAGCACTCCACAGACACACGTGCTTTTAACGTAAGTCTCAGCGAGATTGAGCGTGACTCAGAATGTAACAAGGTTGACCTAATTAATTTTTGCCAGCTGAGTGGACTTGGGCAACGTGAAATAAATTGTCTTCCTCAAGGACACAACACACTGCCGGAAATCGAACTCAAAACTTTACGATTGTGAGCCGTATACTTCTAACCACTATGCCATACAAGCCCTCATCCAACAGACTTACCATGAAAAGCACTCGAGCGAAAGGTTTATTTTTCAGACACAGCTAACTGAATGTACATTGATTGACCTATATACTTCTAACATATCTAAGGTGGGAGTTTACGATTGAAGTGAGATATAACTATGTCTTCTAGCAGTGCTGTTCAGTTTTATCATTATTGTCAATATCCAGTGAATGGCTTTCACTACCGATAATCAGGAAGGAAGAATTCCATTGATAGGAGAAAATAAATTATCTTGACAACTTAAAAGAAAAAAATCAATCGTTGGCATTAAACTTTTTGCTGAGTATATGTTTTCTAGCATGAAGAAATTCATGCAAATTTAATTAGTTCTATTATTTAGATAATTTAGTTTTAATATTCATTGTCTAAGATTATATTAGATAATTTGAGATATTATCATTAGAGAAATATCAGAAGAATAATTAGACGGTCCCCGTCATAACAAACAATAGCGATATTGATACTGACGGGAAACAAAGAACCATTAAGTAAAGTATATACTCACACAGAAACACACACAATTATATAGACCAGCACACTTGTTGGAGCGATGTTATCTAGGCTAGAGAAGCTAATCTTGAAGTTATAACCATTAAAATATTGTACACTACATGAGAAAAGACCACATATACGCAGACACTATCCAATACTGCAACTAAAATTGCTGAAATCCTACCAACCGTCGAGTAGAGGATTCTGCCTTTCAAATGTTATGTTTTACAGATCCACTCTCACAACTTTGATATCGTGAGATACTACAACAAACAATAGTTTCAAAAATACATTACAGAACACATAAATTCAGGGGACGAGGATGACTCCACTTATCTGTACAAGTTCGTGTAGAGTCTGCTGATGCCAGAAAACAACACAGCAAGAAATTTTAGTTGGAGTATTGGACAGTGTCTGCGAATATGTAGTCTTTTCTCATGTAGTGTACAATGTTTTAATGGCTATAACTTCAAGATTAGCTTCTCCAGCCTAGATAACATCGTTCGAACAAGTGTGCCGGTCTATGTAATTGTGTGTGCTTCTGTGTGAAAACAACACAGCAAGAAATAACATAGGAAGCATCCTTGATAGTGTCTTCCTTACTCAACTAGAATCCGCATTTTGCAAATGCAAACACAGGAAACACACCTAACATTCTGTTGCCATTAAAGAAACGTCTCAACTTTTAATCATTGTCCGCTATAATCTATGAAAACCCAGTTTAAAACTATACAAAACATATGCAAATGTATGATTGTCACTGCTGGCTCATAATAACATTTCTCCCTTCTGCTGGACACCAGCTTTGGCTACTGTTGACTAACACCAGAAAGAAATGTAACTGCGCACAATGTACGAACAAGTAACCTGATTTCGGTAGTCTTTAAACCTTGGCCAGAAGAGCAGCGGTAGCGGTGATACATGTCTCACCTGTCAATAACAAAAGAAGAGCTGGTGACACATTCCTGTCCGTCTAACCGTATTAGAATATCACATAATAATATTTATCGCCGATGTCCTTTCAACTTCAACACGTAAGTTTACCCGACCAACGTACGCCCTTAAACTTCCTCACTCCGAAGCCATTTTTCTTTTTCTTTATTTTCACACCTTACGAGTTTCACACGTCAGACGTAGAAATTTACGTCTACGAATCTTCAAGTAATGTATACATATACTATATATATACATACATACATACATACATACATACATACATATATATATATATATATATATATATATATATATATATATATATATATATATATATATATATATATATATATATACATGTTAACAACGTTTATCTTGATAGAATCTTTTATCTCCAATTTCTCATTTATTTTCTTGATTAGAAAGTTTATACACTATTACTATTTCAATTCATTTTAGATTTCCTTTCTAAACTAACGTCTTCCAATATTCTGTTTAAATACTATGACCTAACTAAAAGGAAACTCCAAATACTCCTTGCTTGTCCTCCAAATACTCTTTGTTTGTCCTCCAAATACTCCTTGCTTGTCCTCCAAATACTCCTTGTTTGTCCTCCAAATACTTTAATCAGCAATTTCTAATTAAATATTTTTACCATAGATTTTCCTTAGAAATTGTTAATCTCTCAACCAATCCTAGTCTTTTAACCACTCAATATTGTTTTATTAATACCTTAGGGATACAAACGTAACCAACTATTTAATTACCAGTTAGTTAATATTTCCTCATTAGTCAAATATGTTATTTTGTCTTGTAAAATCTGTATCGTTGCTGTTCAAATATATCGTCTCCTTTACACAAGTGGCCTTAAAGATGTCTCACAAACGCGATTGTTCAATCTCTATTCTCTCCAACGCTTCCAGCAGAGCTTCATCATTTATATGAAGTGGAAAATATTCCATCAATATTGCACAAATGATGCTGGCATCAATTTTAAAATCCACCCAAGACTTGGCCCCCGTGCTATCCACCCAATACAAAACTCGAACTCAGGACACATAACAACATTACGCAACAACTACTTTACCCCAACCGGTCCAGCTCTCTTCAATACCATACCAAAATACGCCAAAACGGAAACGGATCCCATAAAATTCAAAAGTTAATTTTTTCTTATCACATGTTCAGTAACCACTGTGTAGTCTCTGTTTTGCTGGGAAGGCCAAGTAGAGTTGTCTCCCCTAGTTGCTTAATTATTAAGTCCCTGAGATAATGTAGTTTTTGTCTCACAGCGTAGCATTTCAATTTATAAACAAATTATGCTCATGGGATTATCACAATTTTTGGCCCAGAGACGGAGCCCTACATCCAAGTAGCAGCAGCCAAATCTCAGCTAAAATAAATGAGGGGTTAGGGTCCCTGCAATGCAAAAAGTAGAATATTTACTGTTGATGATACAGATCAAAGCAGATCTGGATTAGAAGACAACAACAGTAATGACAAGGGCGAGCACGACGACAGCAACAGCAACAACACCAACAGATACAAATCTTGAGTATTACCAAGCATTAAGCCAATTCTGTATTACCTCAGATCGATACTTGATCCGTTAGATAAGCTGACAATGAAATATAGTTTTTTCGGTGTATAAGTGACCTTTATGCAATAACCATCGGGAATTCGAAGTGGTCACTTGACAAGCTAGACATACAAACCTAACGTCCTTCAAATTTCACGAACGCCATATTGGAAATGATGATCTTAAATATACGATAATGGGAAAATTAAGTAGGGATGGTCATACATAGAGCGTCTTTGATGTTACACCTGTTTTAAAAGAGCTGCAGTGGAGGTAGACAATAGCAACAATAACAGAAACATCATTTTAAAATGTAATTAAAAGACTAAATTATTGTTGATCTCAATATCCTTGAACGGAAGGTCATAAATATTTTATCATTTTCATTTATTTCCCTTATTTTCTTTTCTTTTCTTTTATATAGATAAATAGATAAGGGCTTTAAGATTGGTTCGACTAAACGAAAGCGGAGATCTCTATCTTTCTCCATCTTGGATTACTGACAATTGTAAAACCTTGTGACATGATCTGCACCTAGAAAATCACGATAAAGTTATCGACTAATATGATCATCGGGGAGTGGGCAGAGGAATTGTAATAAAAGAAAAAAATAGACAATAAAATTGAGTATATACAAAAAGGATGGAAATAGAAAGAAGAAGAAATATCGAACAGAGTGAATGTAAGGAGGAGTTAGAGAGTGAAAAGGCGTGGAGGGGTCGGAGGGTGAAAGGTTTCTTAAAATGAAAATAAAAGAATGTCGCTGGTGGGACTTGATATCAAAAGCTCTAACAATAAAACGAGGTATGAGACGGTTTTAATGGCGAGTAAAATTTGAAATGTGGAAATACAGAGAGTAATCGCAATACAAGCATACACACACAGAAGCACAGAAGTACACATATACATCCACACACATACACACACACACACACGCACACACATATGCATACATGTATATATGCGAGTGTAAATATATATATATATATGGATGTATGTATGTATGTAAAAACGTCTGCGTTTATCTACACGTTGATGTATATGCATAAACACACATATATACACATATAGACGTAGACACACTAACATATATACACAAACCACATATGTATACATATATAAGCATTCGTATATATATACACGTTTATGTGATGTATTTGTTGGTAAGCATTTCTAAAATAAAGAAAACATCATGGATGATTGACAGCGTATTTTAGCAAACGAAGAAATAAACCGCTATGATGTTCGGTAATAAAGAGGGGAGCGTCGTAAAATTGAAGATAATTTGCCTGAAAATTAAAGAACGGGGAAGAAGGATCAACAGCAGAAAGAATAAGACAGTCGTCAGTATCTACACAGCTACACACAAACTAGTTTTCTGTATTAAGTTTTGCTAAACAATATGGAGTTTCTTTGAAATGTAATCTCGATGTCTTCAGGTTCAAATTGAGAAATATTGTCTTCGAAAAGAAAAAAAAAATTTAATGAAAACTACGGGCATATGGCGTAGTGGTTAAGAGCGCGGGCTACTAACCCTAAGATTCCGAGTTCAATTCCAGGCAGTGACCTGAATAATAATAATAATAATAATAATAATAATAATAATAATAATAATAATAATAATAGCATCGAAAAATACCTTCGGAATGAGAACCCAGGTTCAAAATTTCTCCAAGACATCTGATGAAGGTTGGAGGGCGTATCAACCGAAACGTTGTGTTAACAACAAACAAGATGAGAACAAACATCCGTCAAATGTAAATAATGTACTCCTAGTTCTACTACTACTACTACTACTACTACTACTACAGAAAATAAGGAAACAACGAATTGAAGTGTTCTCTCGTGTCATGAGAATTTTAAAATGGTAAGCTGATAGTACATGGATAGAAGAATGAAGAAGCATTACGGGTGCCATTTTGTTGTCAGACATTGGACAATGAAAATACTAATACAAAGCATATTGAAGTTTAATGTAAGACATTGACCTAAACTGCTTTGTTTAGAAACCATTTTGATATCCGTAAAGAGGAAGGTTAACTGAAGAGTTTGCGGTTTTCGTATTTGTCTGAAGCTACAAATCTGTATCAGGAAAATGAAGTATACATACAGAGTAATTAATTTATATACATATAATTGTTAATTATACATAGCTAATTATAGCAAAGTATAAACAAAAGTAGGTGAAAATATAGCAGCAAAGGGTAAGAAATGAAGGCAGAATGAAAAGGAGTTGGGCTATGCAACTAGGCCCTGCAGTACAGATAAACGCAGGTTAAAGATAATGCGTACTCGGTGTCCTTGCGGGTCTCGGGTCTCAACACAACCAGGATGCTAAGAGATCTGTAACCTGAAAAGTGGTAACGAATGACTAAGCACGTTGGAATGATAAGCTAGAGAGTCGAGGATGTCATAGACTTTATTATAAGGTCCAGCATCTCTATTAGGGACCTGTTTCACAAACTGTGATACACGCTACAGGTGCAATGTACGGCAGGGCGTGCGAGTTACGGTATATACCAGGGTGGGAGAGATACAATGCAAGAGATCGATCTCTTTACACAATCGAATTGAAGCCAACTAATCTAGTTAGACGGCAGATGAAAACCAAATATGTCGTCGAAGTCAGAAAATGCCAGTTAGAGTGTTTAGCATAGAGAACCGGAAGCCATCTGAATATTGGAAAAATGTTACTTGTATCTTGATTATTCGTGTCAGGTCTCAAAATGGTGTCATCGTGTGTCTGGGATGAGGGAAGTACGGAGTAGGGGAGGTCACATTACTTTAAAGGAAATGAGTGAAGATAAGTGTACAACTGAGGTCACAGAGCGGAAAGCCGACATCGCTGAAGGAGAGCAATGAAGTAGTTGAGAGGACGATGAATGCGTGATGTCAGTGCATCAATACTGTTCGTGGAGTCGATGAAATTCGAAGCCAACGATATTTTGAGGATATTCCTGTAAGACGTAAAAATGGTGCAATTGCTTCAACTGTACAACGATGTCAAGCTGTTTACAGTGGAATGACCGAGTAGTTTGTGGTTAGTTCGGGATTGTCTATCAAAACGGGAATGCATTCGAAGTTCGTTCCGTATCGTTCTCCGCCCACACTACTCACATAGAATCTTTATCCCTTCCTTCCCCAACACGTACCACACTCCTCTTTCAACTCTTCTATCTCTCATTTGTATCATAGACACCCATGTGTTCGCCTCTATCTTTGTCCTCTCTGAAGAAGGACAATTGTCTGAATCCGTCGGAGTTTTCTCTCCGGCGAAATTTTATAAATGATATTTGGTCTTCACAGACCAATACCAGATTGCTTAGTTGTAGATCGTGTCTTCTACAATAGCCTACGGTCAAGCGAAAACCTGCGAGTGAAGTTTGGTAAACTGAAACTGCGAAAGCACGGAGAAAAGAAATGTTCTTGTCGTCGGTTGGTACACTCTGCTCCGATCCATTGCCCAGTTTAACACCACCACGTGGAGTATGGACGAGTTTAGCGGAGTCCACTTTGTTGCAAGCCTTGAAACCGGATATTTGGTCCGAGGATAATTCTTTTTATCCGTCATAAGAACAGAGGAATGACGGCAAGAATGTTACCCTTTCTCCTCTGACTTCGCCAAAGGAAACAAATATTCTTAACTCCATCTAGATCAGGGCTTCTCAATCTGGGTCCATACGGCCCTAACGGGTCCATATCTAATTATAAAGATATAATAAAAAAATTTTTAAACATCGAATGACTGCGAGAGTCCACCCGAGTAAGTTAGGAGTCAAAAGAATCTATAGGTAAAAAAAAAGGTTGAGAACCACTGATCCAGAGAAATGAATCAATGTAAGTATACTCTAAATCTAGCGTTAATTAAACGTATAATAAGTTTAAAATTGCTAATTAGTAAAAAACATGCTCTGTAGTTGATCAGAATATATTCTATCTGATGCATGGACAAAGGAAACGCTCAGAGAATGAGACTATCGCTAACTGTAGTGAGTCAAATTTTTAGTTTTATGTTAATTATGGTGGGAAGATATTAAAGCCAACAAATCCAGTTCTTGAATAAATTAATGAATTAGTATTTAGCCTACTGATCCCGTTTTAAAACAAACTAATTGCTGATTAAATTACGATTGATGAAAATACATATTAATATTTCAGCACAACAAACGCCAAAATGTAAATAGTAAGTGCACCCTAATTCATACCAACTGAGAGAAAAACAAAATCATTTTTTTTTCTATCTTCAAATCTTTATAAACTCATAACCACGTGATTTTCAGAAGAGTGCCTTTCTTTTAAATGAACTGTGAATTTACATATCTGTGTTTATATATGCAATTGTCGATAAAAGTTATTTTCTAGTCAGGCTATATCTTTAAAAGTTTAAGAACTAAAAAAAAATATTTTGTCGCTCATTTCATTCTTACGTTTTCCTCCGAATGGAGCCGAATTCGAACAAGTTTATAGCGTTCCTAACAAGAATGTGTTTTTGTATGATTTATAATTCAATCAACAAATTAGTATTTCATTTATTGGATATTAATTTAGAGGTGTCAAAATATCTGTTTGTATATTTTCTTTATTATGGAAATAC
>NC_142935.1:98605237-98607737 GCF_046866305.1 Octopus bimaculoides
TGTGACTGCGAGGTTAAGTGAAACCAAACTACTGTGAGAAGGTTCACATGTGTGTCGAAGAATCCACATAAAAAAAAAAAACATTAAAGCATGCTTTAGAAGCGCGTGTTTATGTTTCGTAAAGGAAAAATCTTTCTTCAATTCAAAGGATGACGAAAATATAATGTTATCCATGCGAAAGAGGGCAGCACTGGCGTGGCAGAAACGACTGACTACAGCACGTAGTTCTGCATTCAAATGTTGCCGAAATGTTTGCCTTTCATCCCTTTATGGTCGATAAAATCAGGACCAAACATTTACAGGAGTCGATAATAATCGACAACTTTCCAATCTCCTCAACGAACTTCTACATTTTCTTCTAAGAAATTGTTAGTCAAGTTAGTGTTAATATTTTAATGGATGAAGCTGTGAAACACTAACTAGTAATAAAATTTGAAGAAAAAACAAAATGCCATCTTAGTAACAACTAGTATTTTCGTCGTATGTATTGGGTCATTTATTTTAGCTTTTTATGAAGAGGAGAAACTATTTCATAATTATGTATTCCAAAGAACAAAAATACAATTTCACTGTAGAATTGTATCTATGTATTTCATAGCGATAGCAATTAGAAAAGTCATAATTTTCGGTGCCATATTTGAAATTCCATCTTAGATGAATGTCTTCAGCGTCAGGTCGAATTTCAGATTTTTCAGTGAAATCACGAGAGATTAGAACTTGTTACTCGAGGGAATGTAAGGAAAGAGATATGAAGATAAAGATGGATTTAGAGAAGTAACACTAATCAGGGTACTCACTTATACTGTATGTATATATATATATATATATATATATATATATATATATATATATATATATATATATATATATATATATATATATATATATATATATATATATATATATATATATATATATATATATATATATATATATATATATATATATATATATATATATATATATATATATATATATATATATATATATATATATATATATATATATATATATATATATATATATATATATATATGCGTGGAGACGCATTAGCCCAGTGGTTAGGGCAACGGACTTGCGATCGTAGGATCGTGGTTTCCATTCCCAGACCGGGTGTTGTGAGTGTTTATTGAGCAAAAACACATAAAGCTCAACGAGGCTCAGGCAGGGGGGGGGGAACCCTACTGTACAGAATTAGGAGGCCAAATGTTAGGGGCTGTGTGATCATGATAATTTTCAACCACCCGTTCCTGTGTTACTAGAGCCATGTGATGGTGCAGAGTATCACTGAAGCACATATGGCCTTCCATTGCATACACTGTCTGTCCAGGACATAACAATTATTTCCAGGACCTCCATGTTGGTAGCAGAGTTAACAATAAGACATTGTGGAACGAAGTAAGGAGGCATCACATTGCTGAAAACCCCTAAAGCCATGACAGGAGCAAGAAATTTTGTATGCATAACACTTGGAAATTCATCTGTTATTTCTTGTTAACTTTTTGATCTTGGTCGAAGTTTTTCTCGCTTGAGAAAAGCCAAATCAAATCTTCTGTTGGATTTTTCAGTTTAAGAGCCCTTGAGATCTGATGTAGTGATTCGCTTTTCCTTTTTCTGACAAATTGACCTTTCCTCATCATATAAGACTTATATCTGATGTCTTCGTGGACAATATTTCTGACTGGTCCTTCTGACATATGGAGATCTTTTGCAATTAACTTCATGGACTTTCTGGGATTGTAATCAATGGTCTGTTGAACTTGCTGAAGAAATTCATGTGTTCTCATGATTTCAGAGCGTTTAGAATGCTTTTTATGCTTTGATACTGGTGATATATTTCCCTCTTCAGTCTCTAGTTCCTTACAAACTTTGTAGACGAAAGATGTAGCGACTTTTAATAGTCGAGATATTTCTAAATCGCTATGCTCAGCCTTTCTAACCACGATAACAGCATGCCTCTTCGTTTCTTGAGTAAGCTGAGAGTTTGCCATTATTATTTTCTGAAACAATGATTATACAGAATTAGCAAAAAACGCAGCAATGAAACCAAAAAGGTATGTCCTCAAATATCTTTCGCACCCTGTATATATACTACCCAGCTCTTCGAAACGCCGGTGTTAAAACGGGGGTAGCTGATGAAGGAAAATGTTCTCTATGTGGCTTGTGTGTTTTCTTGTCTACGTTTTGTTTGCAATGTCCTGTACCCAGATATGCACCTATACATACAGGTGGATGTCGGTATGCACATACCTGTACGTATATATGCATATACTCATTTACTATTTGTTTATATATGGGAGAATATACAAAAAATAACAACAGACGAGGACAGGTGGTGTAAATAACAAAAGGTGGTGTAAATAACAAAAGTATATATTAGTATGACGCTCGGGAATACGGAAAGTATTGTTTATATATATATATATATATATATATATATATATATATATAGAGATAGATAGATAGATAGATAGACAGATATATATATATGCATGTTTGT
>NC_142935.1:98617737-98627737 GCF_046866305.1 Octopus bimaculoides
TTCCATCATACTACAACACGTGAGTGTTTAAATTTACTGAATGTCCACCGACTCTGCTAGCGCCGATGTTTTCTTCTTTCTAAACTATCGAAACGATTGCCTCTTTTGTATTCAACCTTTACACAATTTCTATGGAGGATGATCTCAGATATAAGATCTTTTCTACCCTAATGGCTGAGACTCGATTCCTTCAATGCTGATTGCTCTCATAACGGCCGTATATTGTGATAAACTACATCTTCCAACATTCTGATGGATCTCTGTGACCCCAGAAACAGCTGTTGGACTTATGTCACCTTTCCTCCTCACAATTACTTTTCTCTAACGTTTGTACTTGGATCTATTAATATAAACATTTATATATTTATACTTGTTGCTTTCTCTAGTTTTGCATGTATATATATATATATATATATATATATATATATATATATATATATATGTGTGTGTGTGTGTGTGTGTGTGTGTGTGTGTGTGTGTGTGTGTGTGTGTGTGTGTGTGTGCGTGTATTTTTTTGTTTTCATAGTTTACCGTCAATTTTTCACTTGAAGAAATAATAAAAATCAAATAAAATATAATAAATATGGCGCTGTATTGAAACAAATTCAACGATTCTCAATTTAATCTGCTTAAAAATAAATATCACTACATAATACAAACGAACCGTTCCAACCATTTAGTCACCTCCAGTACTGTTTCTGTGTTTCAACTGTGATATTTCTTCCCAAATATATTGATTTTAAATACCGACATAAAGAAACTTTTAGGGCTACCAAAAAGTAATGACTCATTGCATGTAACTTGTATAAAACATGTGGCAAATTGTTATCAATAATATTTTCCCTCCCCGAAAGCAGTTTTCTCATTCCTCGGGGAAGAAAACCAGCTTCTTTGGAACTGATAAATGTTTGTGGTGTTGTTTCGATAATGTCTCTTCTTCTGAATACTTAGTTACTGGAAAGGGACAGGAATATGTGAAAATCTGATGGTTGTACGTTTGTGTGTAGGGAGAATAAGATAGAGACCCGGAGCCTAATAAATTAATCTTTACTTGAGTTATTTTCATGAAGGCGCTGATCTATTCGCCAAGACCAGCTCGTGAGATACACGACTCACGTCATTATATAGTTTCCTCAATCTGCTTCAGGTGACTATGCGCAGTAGACCAAGATTTAGCAAACTTCCGGGATAAGTCTCCGATACTTTGACGCGGATTCTATTATGGTGTGACATTAAACTATTTACATGAAAATACGATACTACTTTTTGGTACCCTTAATTATTCCTGGGGGAAGAGATATCCAGTGAAATGGAACTCAATATCTGGGTACATATGTATAGTCTCTGAAAGGAGAAAAATGGGGATGAAATTTGAACAAAACACCGACATATATTTTATCCGATGCTCTACCAAGTCTCAAGTTTAAAACGTTCCGTTCTTCTCCATCATATTGAAGCTGACTCTAGTATGAAATATCATATATATATCGATTCAGAGAAAATAACTTTAAGACAAAACGCCGACAGTTGTAATTGAAAAACTTTCATTCGGCAAACTAAGTAACATACTTTTATTTTTGCTGAGTTTCCAGACGATACTTTTTTCCAGGAAATCTAAAACGTAAATTAGAAATTCATGGTTATTTCTCAATGAAATAGTTTTACGATAGTTGCACTGCAAGAATTTTTAAATGTCCAACATAGTTTCTTTTTTTTTTTTTTTTAACGTACGCTGGGATACTTCGTCGACTTTTAATCATTATAGCGCTATCAAAATACGTTGTGGCAACAATAATACTAGTGTTGGTAATCTGGTTTTGTTTTTTGTTGTTTTGTTCCTTTCCTTTGCTTTTTTTCTATTTTCGTTTTCTTTCTTTTTGTTGGTAGAGATGTAGGGAAAAGAAAAAATAATCAAATATTTATCGAATTAAAATTTGTACTGAGTAACAACTAATATTTTCTGTTCGATGAATGCCAGGACAAAATTGTTGGAAGAAAACAGAAGATAAGAATCATTGATGGCGTGTCCGGTTTTGCAGAATACAATGAATAATAATTATATTAAAAAAAAACCCACACATATAATAGAAAATCGCCCTGGACAGAAATGAAATATCATAGCGATTGCAATTAATACAGCAATGAATGCTTATCGCAACTTTCCAGTTCCATTTCTGATCATATTTTCCTGAAGATGGCTTTAATAATGATGGATTCAAAAACATAAATTTGTGAGAAAGAAATATTTATTGTCTATATTAATTGTCTATATTTTCATTTAAATGAGAAACGATAGTCGATTTTCTTTTCACTGAATAAATACGTTTATTTTTCCTTTTCTCTCTTTTAAACAAGATATTGTATTGACTTTACTCAACCATTTAACCATTATGCAGGAAAAGGGTATATGGGAGCAGAGGTGGTAGTTGTTGGAGTGGAGAGGAGGCGTTAGGGTGTTGGTGTTGGTACTGGTTTGGTAGTGGTGCTGGTGTTACTGGTGCTTCTGGTGCTGGTGCTGGTAACGTTAGTTGTAGCTAATTGTCGAGCTCCAAATAATGTACGTGTTTGCTGGAGCACCTCTAAAGACCGTGCTCTATGAACCCATTACTACAAGTTAACATAACCTTCTTCAATTGTGCATTGCTTTCCCTAGGCACAGTGGTGAACCATAGCAAGAACCCTTGCTTACAGTTCAGGGTATCCATGAGTCAAACCACTTAATCCGTCGGTCATAGAACACTGGTAACGATACACGACATATGCATTATTACACTGCAACCCGCCTTTTTAATGTCTCAAACCCCAACAACATTCAAACGCTAATTACCAGAGACACCTAAATTAATGTCTATTGTTCAATGGCGAGCAACGGGTACTTGTAAATATATACAGAATGGAAACACAGACGTATAAACATACGTCATGAATTAAACGATTGATATAAAACAAATAAAAAAATATTCTCAGTTATTGACAGGGACATTTGGGAACCATATTTAGATTCCATATGTAGAAAGCTACAGAAATATAAATCACACCGTTTGGATAAAACACCGTTTAATCGCTCGTAACGTTTCCAAATATATATATATATATATATATATAGGTGGAGGCGCAATTGCCCATTGGCTAGGGCAGCGGACTCGCGGTTTCGATTCCCAGACAAGGCGTTGTGAGTGTTTATTGAGCGAAAACACCTAAAGCACCACGAGGCTCCTGCAGGGGGTGGGGGTGGCGAACCCTCCTGTACTCTTTCACCACAACTTTCTCTCACTCTTTCTTCCCTGTTTCTGTTGTACCTGTAATTCAAAGGGGCCAGCCTTGTCACACTCTGTATCACATGTCTTGGGAGTACTCAGACACTTGCACGTTAATTTCATGAAGAGGCTGTTCCGTTGATCGGATCAACTGGAACCTTCCTCGTCGTAACCGACGGAATACCACCATATATATATATATATATATATATATATATATATATATATATATATATATATTGTTTGTTTGTTTTTACTTCGAACTAAATTCTCTATTCTCCTATTTCTTTATTTTTTTAGGTAGTCCGCTTTTAGTAGTCTCCCCTGTCCTGGTCTATAGTCGCAAGACTTGGTCACTGCCCAGGGCCCTTAAGATCTACATGGACACCTTTGGTACGAGGGCACTTTGCAGGATAATGGGTCATCATTCCTCGAAACGATGACTCAGGAACTGGGATGCGTCATGTTATTTGTGCGATTGTATTTAACTGCAATCGGTCAACGCGAATGTACAGGAGAAAACATTTAGTTAAGGTGCCATGCAGTAGAATTGAACCCGTAACTACGTGTTTGCAAAACAAACTTCTCTACAACTCTATGAGTACTCCTTTAAAACACGGTCGGAAGAAAATTTGCTCGCTATCGTTAGGAAGTTGAACCACCATGAAGATGTAATCTTGTTATGTTTCGGCGGTTCTCATTGACTGCGCTTTTCATCAAGTAGATATCATTTCTCCGCAAGCATTCGACATATTTGTCACGTGGCAATACACTGGTTAGAAAATTGGAGAAACGGAGTAAGGCAGGACACGAATTTTTCTTCACCTGTCGAAAATACGTCAACACAAACGCAAGAAGGGTTACTTAAGTGAGAATTGCTGGTGATATTTTATTGTGCAACAAGTTTAACAACGTCTTTGTTTCTTTTGAGAGAGACAAGAGACAAAGAAACAGTTATTCAGATTGTTCTGTTCTCGCAGTAAAAGACGCTTGTGTTAAAGGTCAGTGAGCTGAGTCTAATGGCATTCTCTTCGGAATGACCAGTCGACAATGTAATATTTTGGGTGACACAGACTGACACCATTTTTCTCGGACTTCATGTGTGAATTTATAAATGTATGTATCTATGAATGTATGTACGCATGTGTGTGTATATGTATATTTAACATATGTATCTATGTGTGTAGGTACAAACATGCACACACATAGATATATGTGAGTGTCTGTGTTTGTCTGTTCTATATACGTGGTTATGTTTAGCGATGTAAAACCGGTTGTTGCAAACATCGGTGAATATTTTGTGAATTGGCCAAATTGTGAGGGCGTCGGCGGACGAGTCGCTTTGCACTGTTTAGTTACAGCTTTTTACTTTCTAAGTTCAAATCCCATCGAAGCCGACTTTGCTTATCATCGTTCCCCTCAAACCTAAAAATATGGCTATACCAGTAATATACTGCTTCGATTTAATTGATTATACTATCTGCAAAAACATGTTAATTTTGTGCAAATAATAAAAATTAATATTTTCGACTCTTTTGTGAAAAGTGAATGAGCGAATCGGTTAAATAATGCTAACCCAAACCCTTCTTCAAAAGATGGAATGTCGCGTTAGTTAATTTTTTTTCTCCATAGACAGCGTTTAGGAAAATGATGGGATAGTCACGGTTGATACGTACTTGATCATCGGTTACAGATGACTAGGAAATAAACAGGAATTTTTTTTTCTCAGATGTGGTGGCCTCTGTTTAATTTCATTCACGGTTCGGGTCTGTTTTGCTTAAGTAATTAATTATGCCACGGTTGTTGCCTTGCAAACACAAGCTTCGAAGAGAGCGTAGACATTTTATATGCTGGTTCAAACCCTCACACGCTAACATTATGGACCTCAAGTGTCCCTCCATTTTGTGGCCTTAGAAATTATGTAGACTCTTGGATATACTTGAGTCACCAAAATCAAAAATGGTATCGTTTTGCTATAGAAGCTCTAAATCAGGAGTTCTCAATCATTTTTCTTTTGCCTCCTTTGATTCCTATTTTCCACGGATGGCCCTCACAGCCAAATGATGTTCAAAAGTTCCTATTATATTGTTATAACTAAATATTGTCTGGAATTGTATAAAAGATTGTTAAAATATGTGTGTACTGTAGAAGCATAACCACTTTATTTCACATGATTTTTAACATGATCTTACATACCCACCCCTCCCAAAGGTCATATGATCCCCATTTGAGAATCCCTGCTCTAACTAATGAAATGCGGTGTTTTTCCCGGATCATTCTACTACTACTACTACTACTACTACTACTACTACTACTACTACTACTACTACTACTGCTGCTGCTGCTGCTGCTGCTGCTGCTGTTACTGCTGCTACTACTACTACTACTACTAATAATAATAATAATAATAATTATAATAATAATAATAATAATAATAATAATAATAATCGTGACAATATTCTGAAAGTTTCATCCGAATCCATCCAGCGATTTTTGCGATATCTTTTCCACGAACAAACAAACAAACACTGCTGAAAACAATACCTCCGCCTTCGCTAAGGCAGAGGTAAAGCAATCGGCGAGGACGTTTTCTTTAGGGAAGGCAGAAAATCCAGTGATCTAGTTGAACTCTGTGTAAACAATGGATGGGAGGCAATATGTGTTCTTGTAGAGGTAGGTGTTAAAGGATTTGTTGGAAGCGGGGTTAATTTGATGCCCAGGAGTTTTTGACTAGTAGTGAAAAAGTAAAAAGATGGGAGAAAATTTTTGCAAGTCGCTGAGAAAGCAAACCATTACATGTGACTCCAGAAAGAGGACAAGTGATGCAACTAGAACGACCATTGAGGATGGTGGAAACATCTGGCCCAGAGTCACCACATTTCACTCAACAAAGCTGGTGTTGTCATGCCGGAGTTTTCTCACCTGCAGCTGTGGACGGCTTCGGAGCATCCCTCGTGTTGTAGGAGGAAAAAGTGAAACATCTGCAGAGCTGCTTCACCACTTGATGAGGCATCGATTAGCCCTGAATTCGTAGACAGAGTGCAGCAGCATCCTTAACACACAAGTGTTCACCCTGTATATGTACGTGTGAAGATGGATTTTCATACACATAGGTTCATATACATTTACGTATACACAATTTTACTTTCATGCAGCCATCCTAGGACATTGTGGTACCATATGTATGCATATATACGTATACACACACACACACATGTATATATTCATTTATGTATGTATGTACGTAAGTATGTATGTACGTACGTATGTATGTACGTACGTACGTATGTATGTACATACGTACGTATGTATGTTCCACGTAACTTTTGATCATTTATATTTTCTCATAAAAACAGCAAACAACAAATCAATATTTAAGTGATTTTCTGCTTGAAGCTATGATTCGTTCTTCTTTAGACATTTAGTAAAATATAATAACAAGTATCGTGGGAATTTTTAACATCACAGACAACACAACAAACGTCGTCAAAAGCTATACATTTGGGAAAGTTGAGAAAAAAAAGGAAAAAAAACAAAATATGTTTTATTCAAAGTTCTGCTAGCAAAATAGATAAAAATCGGATGCGTGCATTTGAGGCGTGAGACAAATAGCCATTGTGTGTTTTACAATTATTTCACGCCAAAGACTGGCCTTATGAAAAAAAAACTACAAAAAATATAAAAACTCTGACCTATTTCTCTTTACATTGTTTTCAGCTGGTTTCTTGTATGGAGATCACACAACTTTTTTCTTTTTATTTTTGATAATTAGACATGCTGAAATAAAATAGAAAATAATTAGAAAACAATAAAAAAAAAATAAGGATGAATAAAGCAAAAAAAAGGACAGATTGGTGGGTAAATTTTTCTCATGAACTTTTGTTTTTTTATTCTCACAATCTGACGATAAAGCAAATACACAGACACACATACAAATAACACACAAACACACATACAAACACATATACACATATTGCCTAACAATACCTGTTGAAATTTAAAAATTCAGAAGGGAAAATGAAAATACTAATTTGAAACAAGAAACAATAATTTGAAATATATCAGCATCATTCATTCGAGTTTAATGGAATTGAAGAAATTTTCCGCTTAAATAATTGTAAAAGAAAAATTGCCAAAGTTAATTGGCATCAAAGGGGGTGACTAACTTCTGGGAGGCACAGGTGAACCGTTATATTTCGATATTTAATTACGTCGCTTTACATTCTAAGTTCAATCCCAACGAAATCGACTTTACCTTTCACCGTTACGGATGCGATAAAATATTTGCCAATCAAATACTGCGGTTGATTTCATTGATTAGACCCTCCTGCCAAATTTCGATTACTGACGTAGACTTTGGGCTGATGTCTATGAATGCAATTTGGGTGATATGTTAGTCGGGTACAGAGCGCAATATGAAATTGAAGAAATGTCAAGGGAACAGGTATTATATAATCAACTTCATGAGGTGATAGTTATGTCTGCTATGAAATGCGGTGTACTCCGAGCTGAATGGTAAAGCATCATCTTAAAGGTTCTTCGGAGTTTGTCCTTTTTAAAGAAATTTAATTCCATGTTACGTTCTGTACTCGACTAAAGCCATATTCTGAAGCATAGATATATTCAGTTCTGACATTAGGCTATGAGTTTCGCTATGCCCAAACCAAAATTCCAACTCCCCGCCTCTCTCTCTCTGTATATATATATATATATATATATATATATATATATATATATATATATATATATATATATATATATATATATATATATATATATATATATATTTATGTGTGTGTATGTATATATATATATATATATACATACATACACGCAGACGCAACACGCATTAAGACACGCAACATACTTAGACCAAGATAACTTTCGCCCACATACATACACCATACACACGCACACAGATATGACAAACAAAGGAATAAAAAAAGAATATAGTTTATTAAAGTTGTTTTCCTCCAAACGTACCCCTTTACGTTTATCTGCGTAAAAAAATAGATTCAAAAGAAACTGAATTTCATTTGTCTTATTTCAGAATATACTTGGAATTTTTATGGGTTCTGTTAGCAGATACAAAAGGCAAAAGTATTCTAAAAGTCTATAATACCCTAAAATGTTTCAACAAGGAAAGAAACTGTATTTACTATACATATTCCCACATCTCTCAAAGCAGTGAATGGGGTTGGGGAAATAAAATAATACTGGTTTCAGATTTTGGCACGCGGCCGACAATTTTAAGGGTAAAGTAGTTCGATTATGTCGAACTCCAGTTCTCAACTGGTTCTTAATTCATCGATCCCGGAACGATAAAAAAAACGAAGTGGACCTCGGCGTAATTTGACCCCAGGACATAAAGACAGATGAAATGGGGCTAATCAGGTGACCCTTCATGCTAACGATATTGCCAGATCTTCGCCCTTTTGACACAAGGGTCGGCAAGTTTGGTGGATGGGTGAAACCGATTACATCGGGCCCCCAGTGTTCAACTGGTACTTATTTTATCGACCTTGAAAAGATGAATAGTAAATATTCGTCCACGACGAAATTTGAAATCAGAACCCGAAGACAGATGAAATGTCGCTAAGTATTTTAACTGGCGAGCTTAACGAGTCTGCCAGCTCGCTGCCTTGAGACATAAAATAATGAAAGAACGGAGAGAGCGAGTAGCATCAACGCTAAGTGAATATGATTCTTTGTCAAAACTTGAACGGCGAGATTTCATCCTAATATCTCTTAACTGCTCTTAACTATTAAACATACATAGAAAGACATAAACATACATGAAACAGTTAGCGGAGAGAGCTGCTGCAATTAGCAAAGACATAAGCACTCGACGCTGTCATCTATTTAATACATTAAAAACATATCAAATAGCATTAAAAAAAACAACATAAAGCAACTGAAGTTAGTGAGTAGAAGCTTTTACATATTTCACCAATATATCGTGGTAATATGTGTGTATGTATATATATATATATATATATATATATATATATATATATATATATATATACACACACATATATATAGGGCACATGTATAATATATATATGTATGTGTATTTTATTATATTTATTATAGTTCAATTTGAGAGTAAGAGGCAAGTTATTGCGTGTGTGTGTGTGTGTGTGTGTGTGTGTGTGTGTGTGTAGTTATAGGAGATGGACAGGTTGAATCATTTAAATCTTTTGATAGTAGAAACATTTCTGAGAGAGCCATTCTCTTCATCCCCATCAATTGCTTAATATTTTGGCGGGGAGGGGGGGGGCTGGGGGCTGGGGGCTGGGTGGAGTAGAGAAGTAAGTAGTAGTGGCAGTAGCAGTGGCAGCAGCAGCAGCAGCAGTAGTAGTAGTAGTAGTAGTAGTAGTAGTAGTAGTAGTAGTAGTAGTAGTAGTAGAAAGAGAGGCAGGCAGATAATGTGTGTATATATATATATATATGTACATATATATATATTAGTGTGTGTGTAGTATGTATAGTATGCATATATGTATGCATGTATGTATGTATGTATGTATGCACATATATACATGTATGCTTATATACACATACGTACATGTATGGTGTACATGTATGTATGTATACACATATGTACATGCATGTATATATACACTTATATGTACGTGTGTGTATATATATGCACATACATACACACATGTGTGTATGTATGTGTGTGAGTGTGTGCATTATATTATATGTTTTGTATATATTGGGACACATTGTACGGG
>NC_142935.1:98637737-98642737 GCF_046866305.1 Octopus bimaculoides
GTCCATAGGTGCCGGCTCAAAAGGCGTCTTGAACAGGCGGGTCAGGTATTCCTCGTCGACTCCCAGGTTCGCTCCGAGATCGACGTCGTATCTCCTCTCCACTAATCCCCTATAGAATGCTTTGGTTGTGTTGAAGTCGCTTAAGGTCGACCCGGGACAGCATAGTTGCTTGAGAGCAACGCGACACTTGCGGTGCCATTCGCTCTTCCTCGCCCTCTTTATGATCTACGACTGCAGTTCGGTCATGGAGACGAGCTGCGGGAAAGTGCGCCTCACAAACGGCGACCACATCGAGTGAAATATAAGTGGGAACTAATGAATGACTTATTTAGATAAACAACTGGGGTGGCACAATTCACACATTGGATGTATGATAGTGATTACACAAAATGAAAATGTGTCCAAACAATTGTACTGATTTTAAATAAAGAATATCGTTCATTCCATTTTCTATTATATACATACATACATACATACATACATACATACATACATCATACATACATACATACATATATATATATATATATATATATATATATATATATATATATATATATATATATATATATATATATATATATATATATATATATATATATGTATATATGTAATATAATATGTGACAATTATTCGGTTACCATAATAAAACACCGAGTTTCGGATGTCGGAGCGGAAATATGTTTAACGGTCATTTTCATAGTATTTTGGGATTGCCTTAATAACTGACTAGATGCCGCCCCGACATTCGAAACTCGGAGTTCTATTATGGCAACCGAATAATTGTCATATATTATATTACAGATAAATTCCTCTATTTACATAATATCGAGGTCTCATTCATTCTTTTGTTGTCATACCATTACTATTAATATATATATGGAGAGAGATATGAGATCGATATCCTTCGATATGTTTGCACAGATATTTATACACACACACACACACACACACACACACACACACACACACACACACACACACACATATATATATATATATATATATATAAGACAAGGGGAAACGTACATACGATGTTCACGTTTTCCCTCATGTCGATGTAAATTTCACCGCTCAGAGATTTGAAATCAGAATATGAAAGGAGTAACTGAATACCACAAGGTATTATCCCAGAGACTTTGCCATTTCTGACACTCTTCGAATATAATATAAATATTATATTAAAGATAATCAAAGTTATTTTTTGTTTTGTTTGTTTGTTTTTGTTCTCAGGAAAAATTTTATAAATTCTGTTTTGTGTAAGGCCAAGTCATCATTAAAATCTTGTTTCTTCTCCCATGTATAAGCTACTCTTTTCCACACGGACTGCTTCTAAATATCTTCTTTCTATTTTTTCTATTATGCTATGTTCTGCTATAGAACTGTAGCTATACTTAGGTGCTCAGGTGTGCGTATGTTTGTTTATGTGTTGTTGTTTTTTTCTTTAATTTTATAAATGAGCGTTGTGTATACCTTTTTGTTTTGTTCTGTTTTTGTGGGTTTTTAAAATTTTTTTATGTACTTAATGTTATTTTCTTAAACTTTTTTTTTCTATTAATGTTTATTTTTTTTTTCTCTCTTTTCCTTTTTCCGTTCACCTTTTAGTAATACTCAATTTTTGTTCAGCTTCAATTTGGAATATAATTACAGTTCCCGTATAGCAGCTGTATTATATTGCACCTTTTGTGTTCCTAGCCCTTCACTTCATCCACCCCTTCTATATGGATCAGTACCTTCGATACGCTGATATAGAAAATTCCATTAGATACGTTCGATGACACGGAAATTTTATTGGGTATTGGCTTGTACAGAACTCATTCCCAGTCAGGCAGCACTCTACGTGATCATGAATATTCTCCAAAAGGAAATTTTCCTCTAAGTCCCCTCTCTAAGTTAACTTCCGTTTACTCTATATCTTCGACTTGTTCTTTACCCTCTCCCTCACACACCATTAATGATAGAACTCGCTTACAAAAAAAGAAAGAAAGAAAGGAAGAAAAAAACAAGCTAAAAACATATACGAATGGAACGAAGGAAAAAGTGGAGGAAGAAAATGTGATGAAGTTATTAAAGACAAGAGAAAATACCAAAATAATTACCTGTAATTGTTTCTTGCAAAGTCTCGTCTGACTTAAAATATAAAGACAAATTTAAGAGACCAGCGCTTAGTTTGCAAGCATAAACATAACTATAATAATAATAATAATAATAATAATAATAATAATAATAATAATAATAATAATAATAATAATAATAATATGACGTGTATATATATACACACACACACACGCACACATATATATACGTACATAGATATATATATGAGTTTGTACGTGTGTGTGTCTATGTATGTATACGTATATACATGCATGTCTATATTTGCGTTATGTGCGTATATAATGGGAAGACAGACAGACAGAGCTACATATAGGTTGGCGATTCTTATCCTATAGAGTTTGGTGGTGTAATATTTTGGAAATAGTAACACACATTAGAAAGTCAGGTGGTTCTAGTAAATACATAGAAACTGATATATCTTTGTATGAGAATCACCAATCTGCTTCATAGAGTCTCATCATTTCCATTTCAGTAGCGAATACTTTCAGAGAAACACACAGACACAGAATAAGTATAGGAAAAAACTTTGCTACTAAAGTCACACGGTGGTGACTTCAGGCAGCGAACAGATCTTCCTTTATATGCAAAGCAACCTACTGTACATGCGTCTGTGTGGTAGGAAGCTTGCTTCTCAGTTGCATAGATCCAGGTTCAGTCCCACTGCGTAGCACCTTGTGTTGCGCAAGTGACTTCTACTGTAGACTCACAAAGCCTTGTGAGTGAATTTGGTAGACGGAAACTGAAAGAAGCAGGTAGTGTGTGTGTGTGTGTGTGTGTGTGTGTGTGTGTGTGTGTGTGTGTGTGTGTGTGTGTGTGTGTGTGTGTCTTTCTGTTAGTGTCTTTCCCCCGCTACTGCTTAACAACCGGTGCTGGTTTGTTTACGTCCCCATAAACTAGTGGTTCGGCAAAAGAGAAGATATAATAAGTACCGGGCTTTAAAGACAAGTGAGTTCTATAGTCGATTCTTTAGACTGGAATTCTTCGAGGCGGTGCCCTTGCACTTAAACACAAAGGTGAAAGCGGGCAAACGAACAAAAACCATAAGTGAAAACTTGTGGCTTGGTCATTTTGACTGCTATGTCTAGCATGCCGCTACTGCCTGTTAGTACCCTTAATCATTGATATATATATGTACATATATACGTGTGTGTGTGTGTGTGTGATAAGAAGTTTGCTTCCCAACCACATGTAAAACCACGGTAAAATGCAGTGAAATCGGTTTTAGAAGTTTGTCACAGACATAATGGAACCAACTTAAACTTTATTTCTCATCGCAGCGCCACACAACTACTTTTATGCATCACCATAGACCGACAAAGCCAGGTTCTCGAATTCTCTGACACGTATTTATTCACCACGGGACGGGACACCGATCCGTCGCAGGATAACTGATTTTTACTAGCTGAGGGAACTGGAGTAACGTGGAATAGAGCGTCTTGCTGAAGAACACAACGCATCGCCCGGTGCAGAAATCGAAACTACAGTCTTATGAGCATGAATGCAGCTTCCTAACCACTAAGCCATGTGCAAGGGAAAGAACTTGCCAGGGTGTTCGTTTGTCACGCTAAACACAACAACCAAGTCTCCCTCCAGTTACATGTTACTGTCTCGGAGAAAAAAAAAGGACATTCGTTAAATGTCTAATGTTGAGTTAGAAATAGAGGTAGTCATGGCTGTTCTCTCAGGACTGACAGGAGTCTAGCGAACAGTAGCAATAACACTGGAATGAACTCCATAACATCTCCTTTCTCTTTGCCTTCAAACTGTCACAGTTTATGCTTATAATAAGAAACGAACAATACAATATTCCAGAGCGATAATGGTATGTCTTCGAGAAAGTGTATTTAGTTCTAATGAGAGTTTATCTTCCTAATATTTGAACGTTGAATTTCAGGCTATCACAGTATAGCAGTCTATATCAATCATTCAAAGATCTTTCTCTCTATATAAAACTCACTGATGTAAACTGTGCCTACTCATGGTACCTATTTACTTCTAAGTCAACTGAATTAACAGAAAATAAATATCTTAACCAAGAATAGTGTTAGTGATCCGGGCACGAACCCTCAACGATGCTTTACTGACTCAGCCGTTTTGTAGATTTGTTCGCTAAGTGTGAAGGTTAATTACTGTATTGTAGGAAAGACATGCACTCGTTTAACAGAACGCCAAGTTTCTTCAATAGGCGATAGACCACTCGCTTACTATTTAATGAAAGTACATCTTTACAAAGGGTTAGCTAATACATACTAATGGACAAAGCGCTTGTTTTTCTTTTTCTTTTACAGATTATTGTTTGAAGAATATTTCGGCCGAACGTCAGCCACAGCTGCAAATTACAACATTACGGAACCAATATTCCTTGAGACCTTTCATTGATCCGGGCACTTTCACTTGACAGTAGAAACCGACGTTAGAGGTACTAAGCACTGGCTTCCTGCGGCTGAAATTATAAATATTAATGCAGATTGTGGTAAGGTTCAGGGAGAAGTACAACAGATAGTTTTCTTAGTCGGTGGTCATTTAGTGGGTGGCCCGCCCAAATGATTATATGCTCGAGCGGAAAACTACGCTGATACAGTCAGCTATCGAGATAGCTTCTCTCTTGAATATCTAACAACCATTACAAATATTAATGGCACCTTTTCCGCGAGAATACATCTTTTTCGTCCCTTCAATCTAACAGAGGAGAATATCTTAGGGTTTATTGTCCAGAAAAACAATATAAAACGAATATAAAATATCATATTATAATCGTAGACATTATTTAGCTTTCTGTTTTCGAAACACATCGGCAATGTGCCCCGCAGTTTAGTCACAGCTCAAGCGATTAACAATGGCAAGCTATATAAAAGTTTAACGCTAAGCTGAGAAAATGTGTT
>NC_142935.1:98647737-98660237 GCF_046866305.1 Octopus bimaculoides
TTATCATTATGTATAAATAAAAACACAAAATCTTCTATGAACACGATTAGTCTTATATATTACACGTTTATATATTATATATACATGTCTATAGATACCCAAGAACACAAGTGTGTTCTTGTCCCATTTTTTGTATTCTTTTATATATACATATATATATATATATATATATATATATATATATATATATATATATGTACATATATATGTAGCTATAAATCTCAATATGTGTGTGTGTATGTGCATGCATATGCGTGTATCTTCATGTGCATGTGTGCGTGTGTATATATATATATATATATATATATATATATATATATATATATATATATATATATATATATATATGCATATTTGTATATATAATGTATTTATTATAAGTATATAACATATATATATATATATATATATATATATATATATACACGCACGTATATACCTGTGTGTATGTGTAAATATATACGTGGAAAATTATATACATGTACGCATATATATATTTATATATATATATATGTGAGCGTGTATATATATATATATGTATGTGTACTTATACATATATATGCATACTTGTGTGTGTGAGTGTGTGTGTATACATATATATACATATATATATATGTATACATTTATTTATATATATATATAATATATATATATATTACATATACATTTGTATACATTTATATATTATACACGTGCGCACACACACACACACACACACACACACACCCATATGTCTGCAATATTCGCCCATATTTGAAGTGTTTTATTGTCTGCATATAAATTCGTTTAGCGAACGAGGAACTATTATTTGTGTAATGTCTTGTTTCGAAATTGTTGCGGCGAAACCACTTTCACAAAAAAGCCATTACCAGGTTATTAAACCATTAGCGATTAATTACTTGCTATTTTCATACAAAATATTTTAATGATCTTCAATTTGAGAGCATATTTCTTTCATATCCAAAGAATATATATCATTCTAATTCCTGTCGTATGATTTTTTTATTATCGCTGTTTGTAGACAATGTTTTTTTAATAAAATTCAAAGGAACAAAAGTGTTTGCGTTATGTTCGAAAGTCTCTTAAATGTGATTTAAACTTTTTACAAACTTTGCAAAGTCTCCTCCTATCGTCATGTTTGCTTAGTAGCGTAAATATCTATCTATCAGTCTACCTACCTCTTTATCTATCTATCTATCTATCTATCTATCTATCTATCTATCTATCTATCTATCTATCTATCTATTTATCTATCTATCTATCTGTCTGTCTGTCTCTCTCTCTACCTATTTATTTAATTATCTATCTACCTATCTACCTATCTATCTACCTATCTATCTACCTATCTATCTACCTATCTATCTATCTATCTATCTATCTACCTATCTATCTATCTGTCTGTCTACCTCTTTATCTGTCTATCTATCTATCTATCTATATGTCCTTCTGTCTGTGTACCTCTTTATCTCTCTATCTATCTATCTATATGTCTTTCTGTCTGTCTGTCTGTCTGTCTGTCTATGTCTACGTCTGTCTGCCTGTCTCTTTATCTCCCACACAGGTAAGCTAGCTACGTATTTGTGTGCACTATTATCTAACTCTCACTTTAACTTGTCTGCTGCAACTATTGTAAACCTCTCCTTTTCCATGTACTAGGTATCGCTCTATCCATCTATGTACGTATATAACATTTTGTGCTCTTTACCTATGTCTGCAAGTGTGCATTCAGGCATAATTATATTTATATATGCATCTATACCTCTGTGTGTTTGTATGCATGTATGTTATAAGACAAGAATTCAATTAAATAACAATGCAGGTAACTTTGTTGGAATTAGTTCACTTTGAAAACGTCGAAAGTGATGGACTCTTGATAAAATTGCAGCGACGAGGATGCATAATTGCATACAGAGCAATGTGCAGTTGCTCCAGTAGAAACATGTGTTGGTCGTTGTTATATATGCTGTAGAAAACTTAGTAATAAAAAGTTTCGGATGTGAAAGCTATTCTACACTTAATTCTCGTTCATATTCTACTTCACCTACGAAATGGAAACGCTGATAGAAGTTAGATGAAGACAGAAAGAACCAAAGCATACCAGACGCTGATGGTTGGCAAACTGAAAATTTGAAGTCCGTGTTAAGGTTTTGTAAAAAATCTATAATTACCGTTGTAAAAATATTGTGTAATTCGCCAAATTCATCTGAAATTGTCGTTATATATACTTCACATAAAAACATACACGTACAGACACATACATGCACACGTGTGTATTATTTATATCGAGGATACAATACATGTTTCTAATGCCACTAGTAGTTTCATATGTCGTCAAATATCTCAAATATATCCATGAGACACAAACAACATATTATAACTAACTAAAAAAAAAATGAATAAAAGAAGAAACGCGATATATCCACACACATATACATATATATATATAAAGACACACGTATATACGTTTATATACCACTTCTTTCATCTCTCTTTCTCTCTCTCTCTTCCCTGCATATGTATATATATATATATATATAACGTGTACCCTTTTCTGTACGCTAGGTGGTTTGTTTTGGAAAACCGGCAACAGCCAGTTCCTTTGCCCTTTCTAGGTAAACTAAGAGTGCACCAGTAAATAACATAATCTAAGCCAGCAAACAGTGGCTTTGGAGAAACGTCTTTGTAACTTATGCTTACAGCTTTTATGTAGTTCGGACACTCAAAAAGAAAGCAAAACATTAAGCATGTGAGTCTTGCGTGAATGACATGGGAGATTTTGTGCGGAGAATTAGCATAAGCTGGGGTGTCTATAGAGCGAAAATAAAACTGAATTCCTACCGTATGGGAAAACACAAACAATGAACAACATAATGGGTTTGTAAAAATTTATGCAAATTAGTTTCGACACAACCGACATTTGGCGGTTTCTATCGAAGTTAAAGAGGGGAAAAACATCAAACTAGATAATAGTATCTACCACTCATTTCTGCTCATATGCAAATCTTAAGTGAAGCATTATCTTCCAGTAAATGAATTGTTTAAAAAACACAAACCTACAACATGTATTGAATACTCTCTTTCTTTCTCGTTCAGGTGCTCCATTTGCATGTACACGCACGTACACACACACATACACGTACGTACGCATACATACTTATGTCTATGTGGGTCTGTCTGTACATTTGTGGGTCTAAGTATCGACGAGGGTGCACACAGAGAAAGTGATATATATGTGTATGCAAACACATATATGTACAGGTACACAATATATATATATATATATATTATATATCGTGGCACTCGCCGGTTACGACGACGAGGGTTCCAGTTGATCCGATCAACGGAACAGCCGGCTCGTGAAATTAACGTGCAAGTGGCTGAGAACTCCACAGACGGTTCTCGAAGAGATTCAGTGTGACACAGAGTGTGACAAGGCTGGCTCTTTGAAATACAGGTACAACAGAAGCAGGAAGAAAGAGTAAGAGATAGTTGTGATGGAAGAGTAGAGCAGGGTTCGCCACCCCACCCCCTGCCGGAGCCTCGTTGAGCTTTAGGTGTTTTCGCTCATTAAACACTCACAACGCCCGGTCTGGGAATCGAATCCATGACCCTACGACCGCGAGTCCACTGCCTTAACTACTGGGCCATTGCGCCTCCACACACACGCGCACACGCACACACACATATAACTATACACTCTCTGACTTATACACACATATATATACATACACTCTCTCTCTCTCTCTCTCTCTCTCTCTCTCTCTCTCTCTCTCTCTTTCTCTAGTCCTTATATATTTTATACTCTATATTTAATACTCAATATTTCATATATTCAATAAGACATTCAATACTTCATTTCATTTTACTATTTATATTATATATTCCATATTCTATATCCCACATTAATTTTATAAGAATATAAATAAAACAAAAAAACAGACTGAGTTGGAACTCTTTTAAATAATATATATATATATATATATGCCAATTTCTGTTTGTTTGTGGCTGTGTGTGTTTAGAAATCTGTTACTTTAACTCCTCCGAGGCTATCCAATCGCTCTTGGTGAAGCTTGATACGTGTGGGGGGCTTATGTCCATGTGGTCACTTCCGCACTTGGGATTTCAAAAAATCGATAATTTTTAATCAGTATCGATTTTTCAAAAATCAATAGGACATTTCAATGCAAATTCTCATATGAATGTTATTTTCTGCTATAACTTTTAAAGTTTTCATCCGATTTTCTTGAAATTTTATACACAGATGGAATATACACTACAGATGGGTTGAGATAGATTTATCTTTACTTAGGCCACTCAAGCAAAGCGTAAAAGGATTTTTGAATTGGCCTTAAGCATAAGTGGAAAATTCAACCTTGACGTTATTCGAATACAAAACTTTGAATGCGAAAATGGAGTGAATTTCAGTTGGCAAATTTTCGAACTCGTTACAGACTTTTCAAATTATCATATCCTGAAACACACAGGATTAGATAGCAACCAGAATAGCGCATGTGGACAGAACTAGCAGACAACAGGTCTATATATCTTATGGTATTCGTTTCGTCCCTTTATGTTTCCCGTTAGCACCTCCCCCCACACCGTTCAGTGTATCGCACCCTAGTGGATAACATTGGTCACTGTACGATGCAATATGTTCACGCTATCGACGAGATTACTAATTAAGTAGCTATCTTTAGACAGCAACATTATAAATTAAAGTCAACGATGATATCAATTTGTTATTGTATCGAGAACAAAATCATTCTTAATGAAGCAGCCATAGGACTAAAGGTACTCAGATCGAAACTAACCGGTTTTGTTTCCTTATCAAATATATCGAAGACTACATTATCAAATTGGAAATTTGAATGAGAAATATATGCTATTTCTGTCATGTCCAATGATCCGCTACAGGCGTCCTCCTCGTTAAATAGTTCGTTTTCGAGATGCGCCACCCGGTTGGCTGCATCAAGATTTGTTGGATTTCATTTCGATTTTAAGCTCTCAAGATTAGAAGTTTTTCTTGTATTTAGAGAATTTTGTGGTTTTTCCACCGTCAGATGTACTTTCCATGTAGTCTTTTACTGATAAAAATTTACTAAATTACAAAGAAATTATTGAATGCTTGATGGAATTATCTCACTTAAGTAATAGAACGTCAAAGTTCTTTGTATTATAACATCCCCCCCATCACAACGAAAATCGAATCAAAACTCACCGTCTATACTAGATTCTCTTTTCATTTAACATTATTGGTATCAGTGCTATCAGAGATTCACTAATGCTGTTGTTTTTTCTTATTCACTTATGCCATCATTGCAGCAATATGGTTACATACTATCTCTTGAATCAGTTTGTAAACATTGGTGGAGAATAGAAAATAACTTGAAAGAAAAATTAGTTTTAATACTGTGAGAGCTGCAGCAAAATCGAATAAATCCCACTTATTTCTCTTGTCTTTGGTAACTGCATACCCTATATAATGATAACACTTGACGTTTACACTTGGCGATAGTTGAGGCCAGTTAATTCAGGGTAATTGGGCCTGTTTGAAGAACAGCAAAAGAGTTTAGAGTTATTTGTTATAAACTTTTAATAACTTAATGAATATCTTTATTCCAAAACACAAAATAGCAGCTGTGCAGAGCTAAACGCTGCTCTAGCTCTGAAATCGAAATCCGAAATTTTCGTTGAAGTATTATTAGCGCTGAAGTCAAATAGATCACATTCGGAAATCGTCAAGTCAAATTATGGCCTGCTTGGTAGCGAAATGTAAATAAGGAAGAAATATTTCATGAAAATATGACATTTGATTGTGACAGCTGGTTTCAAGTTGGTCGGCAAATATATTTTATTGATGTTTGTTGATTTGACAATTACACCTGGATGTGTTCACCTAATAATATGATTGCCTACCTTACAAGTTCCTATATCCAATATGTCGGTAATTTATTGTGACACGGATCATAGAGTAAGTAGAAAGCTCTCAGCAGACTTGGATCTCAACGTGATTTTCAATCCTCATTTCAAGCTATGAACACAATACTTGGCATTTTTCTTTTTCTTCAAATACAGAAACTTTATGTCCTGTCAAAAAA
Organism: Octopus bimaculoides; assembly: GCF_046866305.1. Taxonomy (NCBI): domain Eukaryota; kingdom Metazoa; phylum Mollusca; class Cephalopoda; order Octopoda; family Octopodidae; genus Octopus; species Octopus bimaculoides. The sequence continues at coordinate 98,653,836 of NC_142935.1, forward strand.
AAAAAAAAAGAAATAAGTATCAGTTCTATTTTAAATGATTTTATCTATAATTACAATGGGAGAAAAGAAGTCTAAAGTAACAGCATGTTAAACTAAATATATCACAATTTACTGTTGTATGTCTTTTAGTGACGGGGTCGGTTTCCAGTGTTAATTCAGTGTAAAAGAGTAATAAATCTTTCGTGCATCTGTCAATGTAGGATGGATATTGCGTCTTAGAAACAAACCAATTTATAGAGAAACTGCAGAAATAATAAAAGTGTGATGTTGATTAAATAGCACTAAAATATACTCGTAAATGATAATGGTCTCCATCAGCAATAATTAGTTAGCAGGGCTGTAGGGAAGTGAAATGCATACAAGCAAGTGCTATAACTCTTTTCCTCTATTCATCAAATTGAAGCGAAAATCAAAGTCTGAAATTTTGCTCACGGGAACTACAGTTATGAAATTATTGTTTAACATAATAATAATAATAATAATAATAATAATAATAATAATAATAATAATAATAATAATAATGATAATGCCAACAAAAACAACAACAATAATAATATGTCCTGGTGCAATAACGGACAGTGGCTCTCATGGCTTCTGATCTTAACTGATTGGAAGTGTTATCATGTACATTGTTTTGTCTTGGTATAAAAGATGGGCTGCAGCAAATATTCTGCTCAATACCACAGATTTGCTTGTCAGTTGTTTGACCTTAACCAGTTGAGTATGTCTTTTGGTGGCTGGCGATATGTGCATCTCTGATCACGAGCAGAAGTAGTAGGAGAGCATCATAGCTATGTGTTGAGAGGAATTCTTTGGGGCTTGCATAGTTCACCTCTGGAAACATGGGTGTTTTGTTCAAAACACTTTTGAGCGGGATGGGCTACTTGATCTTACGAAAGTGCTAACTGGACCCCACTTAGTTGGCCGGTATTTCGTCTGTCTTTACGTTCTTGGTTCAAGTTTTGCCAAGATCGACTTTACCTTTCATCCTTTCAGGGTCGATAAATTAAGTACCAGTTGCGTACTGGGGTCGATCTAATAGACTGGCCCCCTACCCCAAAATGTCGGGCTTTGTGAAAAGAGTAGAAAAGAATATTAGACATGTTAAAGGCGACGAGCTGGCTGAAACGTTAGCACGTCGAGCGAAATGCTTAGCGGTATTTCGTCTGCCGTTACGTTCTGAGTTCAAATTCCGCCGAGGTCGACTTTGACTTTCATCCTTTCGGGGTCGATAAATTAAGTACCAGTTACACACTGGGGTCAATGTAATCGACTTAATCCCTTTGTCTGTCCATGTTTGTCCCCTCTATGTTTAGCCCCTTGTGGGCAATAAAGAAATAAGAAACGTTAGCACGCCGGACGAAATGCTCAGCGGTATTTTCGTTGAAATTCCACCGAGGTCGACTTTGCCTTTTATACTTTTAGGGTCGATAAATTGAGTACCAGTTGTGTTCTGGACTCGATCTAATCGACTGACGCCCTCTCCGAAATTTTCGGGCCTTGTTATTAGACTTGTTAAAGGCGACGAGCTGGCAGAAAAGTTAGCACGCCGGACGAAATGCTTAACGGCATTTCGTCCGTCTTTGTCTTTTTGCCGACGTCGACTATGTTTTTCATCCTTTCGCGGTGAACTGTCCCCCTCCCCTAAATTACAGGCCTTGTGCCTATAAGGAAAAGATTAATACTATTTTTATTACTTTTAAAATTTCTTGTTTAATTACCTTTAATTGCATATTTTTCTCAAATCCGTTTTAGTCTATATTTCGTTTACCTATATTTTATCTGTGGCTGTTAGCACACCGAGCAAAATACTCCGCAGCATTTCGTCCATCTCTCCGTCTCACCCTTTCGGGGTCGATAAATTAAGTACCAGTGAAACAGTGGGGTCAGGCCTTGTCCCTTTAGTAAAAATGCTTGTTTCATCTTCGGCTATTCGTTTCTCAGTAATTCTAAACCAACGACTAACTCGTTCATTTTATAGTAGCAATTGCCTAAATTTTTGGTATTTCTATAATTTTTGCTACACCATTGTTCCCAACAACATAGATATTTCAAATTTCTTTACAGTCTAACTTAAACGTTTTAGATTATTTTAAATTGCATAAACTAATTTTAACATGTTAATCTGCATATATTATTCACCATTTTAATCTTTTTTTAGAAATTGTCATTTTTAGAATATTTTAGTATTTTCAACAATTTTAATCAGCAGTTTTTAAATTTAACTGTCCTTCTAGATTATTCATTCAGTGTTGTTCTTTTCTTCATGTTGTTTACGTATTCTTTCTTCTTGTCTTTGTCTTATTTTCTTCTTTTTTTCTGGTTTGTTTTTCTCTCCCATCCTTTTCACTTTATTTCTCATTTCTCTCACAGCTTGTTTTTCCCTTCTGTACTCTTATTTCTTCCATCAAATTATTTTCACCGTCACATTATTCAGCTTCTTTATTCTCAAGTTTTACGATCACTAGCTCAGAGTACGCACACACAAGAAAACAAGATATTTTATACGAGCGGAATATAAAGAAATACAGGTGAAAATGCACTTGCGGTCTTTAGGAAGATTTATTTAGATTAACTTAATCGGTTTTAGAATTTCCTGATTTTCAAAAGTAGTGTCAGATGAGGATAGTTGGAGGCATAGTGTGTCGTCTTTGATTGATGTTTAAAATTTCTCCCCGTTTTAGGAGGGAACATGTCTCAAAATGTCCTTTGTTAAAATACAGTTTTAACAAAATACATTCCCTTATTTTCTCCGTAATTCAGGAACTTAAATTCTTTTGCCGTAGTTATGACATTCTTCACTACGGTTTTCGGCTATTTTTTCCACTGAAGGAATACAATTAGCTTTATGTGTGGTCCCTTCATCACTTCTTCACGATTTCCCTCTGCTCTCCTTAAACTTTTGTATTTGTAAACGTTGATAAAAGACATGCATTTCTCTCCCATTTTACTCTCAAGAAAGGAAACCTAAGCCAGTTTAAAATTTTCATCGGCACTTGTCGCAGGACCCATATTTCATATGCAGATGCATGTTACGTAAGTTATGGCCAAACAGCGACTGAGATAAGGCTTTACATGATTCTTCTTTTCTTGGGTGTCTCTTCTCAAGAAGAAGATGGAAATGGGTATCTTCTAGCAATGTCTACAAATACAAAAGGTGTGAGGAAGCGAAGAAAACAGTTAAATGCAAGGAGTCGTTCATAGGAGACACTAGATGGAGACATCACGTGACAAAGACCAGACATATAGAGTCGATTAAATCCTGTTCTTTTGTTCTCATTGTTCTTCACTGTATATCTTTAGTGCTCCTTGTAAATATTCGTCTCGAACTTTACATATGTTTATCTACTTTCCTATTTCCACAACAGATAACGATTGTTCGTATGGACGACTTTACCTGCAGAGGCGCCGCCAGTCGTAGATGACGTGGCTGGAGTTTCAGTTCTCCTCCATTTGAGCACAACTCTATGTTAACTGTACCCAGTTTATTTTGTATATGTATGGATGTGTGTATGAATGTATGGATGTATGGATGTATACAATATAAGAGTATTAAATGTATTTTGTAAATTAGGAGTACGCCAAAGGAAGTTGAACAATCTCAGTCGGTTATACGTGCATGTATATCTGGCAAATGATTGTTAGAGGTGAAATCATTGAAGAAAACGCCATATTTGTCTAAAGAGGTCCTTTACATCGTTATAGTCGCTCCTGTCAGAAACGTTTTAACTTAGTGATCGGCCTGCTAGAAATATTTAAAACCCACAGTACTGTTTCACAAAGTTCGACTTAGAATATACAAATAGATTGCTATGATTGCATACACAATAGAGAGAATGGTTGAGAGGGAACAAAGAATGGGCGTGAGAAATATGTGTGTTTGGAGAGAAAAGCAGCGTGAGAAAGAAGACAGGCATGATGAGGTTAAACATAATAGCTAGCATTAGAGGTGTCGTAAAGGAGAGGAGGATTAGTAAAGGGGTTAGATCGTCGGATAGATTCTCTTTACGGTGCTCGTTATGGATCTTTATGTTCTGGGTTCAAATTACGCTGAGATCAAATTTGCTTTTTATACTTTCGGAGTTGATAAAATAAAATAGCACTAAAGCACAAGGGACGATATAATCGTCCAACTAGTCCTCTAAAAAACTGGGAACTTCGTACATAAATGACAAATTATTATGAGTCGCATAGTAGCGATAAACATTTGTCGTTGCTGTTATTTGTTGCAACGTACGTTTTATTATTGTGGTTATTTGAAACTACATTGGAGAACATCCGTAGTGGCTAAGCATCTAACTGGAGTAGGAACATCCCATACAGAATTCCAAACAGCCACAATGGCGAAACGTACGTCGGGAACAAATAGTATAAATTTGTGCTTATCGTAATTTCTCTCTTTCTCTCTCTCTCTCTCTCTCTCTCACACACACACACACACACACACACACACACACACACACACACACACACACACACACACACACACATACATATATATACATACATACACATGCATACGTACGTACACACACGTATGCATACATAAATACAAATACACACACACACACTCACATACATACATACATACATACATACATACATACATACATACATACATACATACATGCATGCATGCATGTATGCATGCAATCTTGAGAAATTAGGTTTCGCAAGACCAGAAAGCTGAAAGTTGATTCGAAGACTACAGATCCAATCCATCACAGGAACTGTAAAATTCTGTAAAACTTTCCAGAAGTTTTTCATTTAAATATATATGAGCATGTCCAGGTATGCAACTATATGCACGAGAAGACATACACAAAACAAAACGTACAAATTTGCACACATACATACATACATACATACATACATACATACATACATACATACATACATACATAAAAAAAAGTACCCTGTTGTTGGTGTTGAAATTCCAGTGAAGGATCCTTGGATCTAGGTTAGAAACCGGTTCTTTCTCTATTGGCAAGAAACCTTGAAATAAAACTGAACAATGACATACATACATACATACATACATACATGGATGGATGCGTGTTATGGATGTGTGTTAATGAAGTTTTCTCTCGTGAACCTACGATTTAGTCGCTGGCATCTGAATTTATGATCTCCCTGTAGTATTTAAAAGACTAGTTTCACGGCTTTATTGCTGTACGTAACATACTGCGTCTGTTTAAAGGTTGTTTGTGAGAAACCCTACGTCACAGAGGTATAGTAAAGCAATAAATATTTTAGTGTACGTTCACGTTTTATCTGTAAATAGAGTATTTTCACTTATTAAACGAAATAATGAGCAATTATCTACTTGCAAGAGTATCGCCGTGGCACTCCGTCGGTTGCGACGACGAGGGTTCCGGTTGATCTGATCAACGGAACAGTCTGCTCGTGAAATTAACGTGCAAGTGGCTGAGTACTCCCCAGGCACGTGTACCCTTAACGTAGTTCTCGGAGAGATTCAGCGTGACACAGAGTGTGACAAGGCTGACCCTTTGAAAATACAGGTACAACAGAAACAGGAAGAAAGAGTGAGAGAAAGTTGTGGTGAAAGAGTGTAGAAGGGTTCACCACCCCACCCCCTTCCGGAGCCTCGTGGAGCTTTAGGTGTTTTCGCTCTATAAACACACACAACACCTGGACTAGGAATCGAAACAGCGATCCTACGATCGCGAGTCTACTGCCCCTAACCACTGGGCCATTGCGCCTCCACAAGTAAAAGTATACACATTCATATACGTGTTACTAACTAGCTACACATACACACACATACACACGCACTTACGCACACATACACACACATACACACGCACTTACGCACACATATACACACATACACACATGTCCATTAAAGATTTCCCCTGACCCACTTCCCAAGGACTGAGATAAACAAAACCATGGCATAATTATTAGTCCTTCTCTTAGCACCATCAGCAGAGAAAATATTTCCATACTGAATTGTGTTACTTTACGACTATTAGATGATAGGTTAGCAGTTCGATAAATAGAACCGATATAATAAGTACCAAACCTGAAGTAAGCACTGGAGTTGAAATAATCGACTAAGAATTCCTGGAGACAGTTCTTCAACAAGGCTGCAGTTCGATGTAAGAGGCGTCACACTTGTAAAGAAAATGTCTGTATTGGTTCTTATATCGAACCTTCGAAGGCGCATGGCTAAATGGTTAGGGTATTCGGCCCGAGACCGTAAGAGCGTGAGTTCGATTCTCAGTGGCACGCTGTGTCCTTGAGCAAGACACTTTATTTCATATTGCTCAGTCTACTCGGCTGGCAATATGAGTTACACACGTATTTCAAAAGAAGCAGCCTTATCACATTGTCTCTCACGCTGAATCTCCTGGAGAACTATTTTAAGGTTTTGCGTGT
>NC_142935.1:98675145-98682645 GCF_046866305.1 Octopus bimaculoides
TGGTTTGAGGGTCAGGTTTGTTGCTGCTTTCATTCAAAGACACAAGGCAGTTATCAATAGGCGAGGTTGGGTGCCATTTCGTCACGGTTGAACAGTAAAATAAAGGTATTATGGTAGTCTCGTGGCAGTTATAGTTAGAATAATTAAAAATAGTTAACAATTGCTTCCGCATAATTAAACTCTAATTTGAATATCAAATAACTTTCTTGTAATCTGCAGCAAAGTACACACCCCCTACTAATTGATAGACATGCACACGCACACACACACACACACACACACACACACACACACCTCTATATTACTATAACTGCATTTACAAATACTGATATATATATATATATATATATATATATATACACACACACTGAGGTACTCACTCATTAGATAGTTGACTTCTAAAGGTTAACACCTGCCAGGTGCTTAAATTTACAAATTCCCCCACTTCAACAACAATAGCAACAACAACAACAACAACAGCAAGAACGGAAGAAGAAGAAGAAGAAGAAATGCATAAAATACATAGATAAATAAAATAAATAAATAAAAGTCAAAATACAATAAAAGGCAAAAGAACAGCATTTTGTGTTTTGTGATAAGAATAATATTCCCTCAGGAATGAAGAAGAGAGGAAACGTAAGAAATAGAAAACAAAGACAAGAAAAAAACTAGAAATAAATGGGCCGTGTGTGTAATGCCTAATTTTGGAGTTTGTCTCAGTCACACAACGAGCTGGCCGTTCGTTACAGGTCAAATCTGGCCGATAAAATTCTCACCTAATACCTGTACTAGTCTGGCTTCAAATCTCTCTCTCTCTCTCTCTCTCTCTCTCTCTCTCTCTCTCTCTCTCTCTCTCTCTCTCTCTCTCTCTCTATCTCTATCTCTCTCTCTCTCTCTCTCGCTCTCACTCTCACCTGTATTACTTTGCTTTACCTGTCACCTTCACTATCCTTGGTAACCAAACGACTTTTTTCGTACACACACACACACACACACATATATATGTGTATGTATATATGTATATATGTATGTATGTATGTATATACACGTGTGTGGGTAAGTGGGTGGGTGTATTCTTATTTATTGTGAACTCGTTATTGTTTTGTTTTATTTTTTTTCTATATATTTAATAAAAGACTGAAAAAGCCCCTCTATTGAGCTTGTTCGTGGCTTTTTGTAGAATGTGACTTCCGGCCAAGTCAAAGAAATAATCGACTCTGTCCTCTCTCTCTTCCCCACCATCGCCTTCGTTTGTCTTTTCCCACTGATGATGGAAATAATAATAATAATAATAATAATAATAATAATAATAATAATAATAATAAACTGTTGCTCAATAAAGAATACTCTTTCTTCTGATTCTGTCTCTACTTTTTCTTCTTTTCTTTTCTGAGCAATTTTCTTTTTAAAAGACAGATGGCTTTGAGAACAATACCAACTGGGAATTTTCTCTTTCCATTGTGCTAAAGGCCGACAATTTTATTTATTTATTTATTTATTGAATTTTTTTATTTGTTTATTTTTACAAAACTACATTCACCTAATGCGTTTCATTCAAATCCAGTTTCACAACCTCTCACTTTTTCCGCCAAACACCTCTAATATACAGAATCCCTTTGTTCTACTTTACTAATCGGCAGCGATTTCAAACAAAAATAAAATAAAACCAAACAAATGTCTTCAAATACTTTTCTTGTGTCTTCCTTTTGTTACGATTCTTTGTGCTTTTTTATTTCATTATCTAACTTGTTTTTTTAATCATTTTTGCTTTCTTTTCTTTCATGTTAGTTAAGGTATATTTTCACTGCATTTTAAATTCCTTTTCTCGTTATAATCATTGTGTTTTTATTAAATTAAAACTTACGTGCGGTCAGCTGGTTATTTTGCATATTTGTGAAAAGCTAGAAAGAAATATAAAAATAAAGATTACAAAAACTTTCGCCCACATTTTTCATTCTTTGAATATTTTGGAATGTACAGATGGTTATAGAAGTAAGTATGGATGAAGTGAAAGAAGATGTGCTGTAAATTGATAGAATTCCTTCTTTCTGAGAGAAGTTGGAATGCAAAGGACATATTTTTGACAAAAACAAACTAATTAAAAGCCAAACGTCCGAACGATAATTACAAAAATGACAAAACTATTGCATTTATCTCTCACCGTCTCTAGCTCTCTCACTCACTCTCTTTCTCTCCATATATACATATATATATATATATATGTGTGTGTGTGTGTGTGTGTGTGTATGTATACATACATAAATATGTACATACTCATATGTATATATATAATATTATTGTTCCTTCTTACGAAAAATATAGAACAGCTTAAGAAATGCTCGGGTCGAACCCAAGACAAAAGATAAGAATTAAGATATAAACTCAAATTAGGAAATTATACTCATACAGTTATAAATTCGACTTAAAATGCGTATACATATATTAATACATATCGACACATGAATATTTATAAATATTTATAAAATATAAATATATATATAGAAATATAAATGAAAATACATGTAGATAAAACCCATGTGGGATACATATGGAAGGAAGTGTGAGAAAAAGAGAACTGATAAAAAGTTTTTTGAGCTAAAATAAAGAGCTGACGTGAAATTAAAAGAACGGGCTGAAAACTCAGCTGCACCGTATACATATGATTACTTATGGGGTACCCTAAAGGTTGTCATGTATCGCACAAAACCGGCTACGAGAAGAAACGCTATGTGCAGCAATCTCTGGACAATTATGCCGACGTTGTCAAAATAGCGGTTTGACATAGTATTAAGTGTAAGGAAGCAAATGGCCACCACTTTAAGCGCCTCTTGTACTTGTAGAAGTTAAAGGTAACTTGTATTATGATCGCGGTGGCTGCATAAATTCAGTTGAAATATTTCTACGTTCTTTTTAAAATAGATAGATAGATAGATAGACAGACAGACAGACAGACAGACAGACAGACAGACAGACAGACAGACAGATAGATAGATAGATAGATAGATAGATAGATAGATAGATAGATAGATAGATAGAAAGCTTTCTCGTATACGAGCAAAGCCATTGCTAGAAAGAATCATTGAAATGAATAGTTGATGATGCAATATGTGGCCCTTGTATGACCCTTGAGCCCGGCCAAAGATTTTCACATTCATATATATATATATATATATATATATATATATATATATATATATATATATATATATATATATATGGAAGTAGATCCGAATTCGGTAGAATTTGAACACAGAAAACTAATGCTTGTTGTGCTACTATACTGCCATGCCTACACATGATGAAGATGCTGGCCACATATTTTCGGGGTAGGTGGAGTAATATAAACGAATGTATGGAATCGAGGTACATGATTCGGACTGATTTTATCACCCCCTGGAAAATGGTACGATAAAGCCAGATTTGGGATGTTTTGAACTCGAACTCATAACGTAGACCAAGGGATAAGCGAATCACCGTCGACCATTCTACCGCCCAGCAGTTACAGAAATATTATTAATATTGCTACAATTATCACTACACAAGTCTGTTCCTGTTTCCTATTCATGAATGTCAAGACAAAATTTTCCTCCCTTTTCTTTCGCAACACCCTTTTCTTTCTTTCCCTTCATAAACGGCTCCCATTTCAACCAAACCAGTCCCCTATGCTATCTCCACCTTGCATTCTAGCAATCCAGTCCAGTTCTTCCCCCTCTACCGCCTTCTTTTCTCCTTACCAAACTTGAAACATATGGTCGTCATTTCTCAATGTAATTTATCAACCAGAAAGAAAACAATATCTGCACAACACAAGCCTTCTTTTCTCTCTTTCTCTCTCCCTCTTCTTCTTTGTCTCTCTGTCTATCTAACTATCTCTCTATCTCTCTTTCTCCAGACTCCGACAGAAAATAATCTAACAAGACAGAATGTAACCTAAACCCAATCAAGTAGAAATGAGGAATTCTTCAAAGTAAAAATACTATTTGTTTCTATGTCTTCTCTAAAATCTCTTTTGTCTAATTCGTTCTTTATTTTTTTTTTATTTTTAGATACATTTCTTTATTGATATTTTTTTTCTTCACTTCTATAACAACAACAACAGCAACATTTACAACAATAACAATGACGACAACGCCAACAAAAATATAGTTTTATTATTGACAAAGTACAAGATGGAAAACATTGCAAGAGTTCACCGTTTTGTAAACAGAGATATCTCGCAGTCCAAGGCATAAACAGGTTTCTTTTAGAGATATCGTATATGAATATGCATGGCGAGAGCAATTCAGAAGTTGTACAGAAAAGAATCGAGTTTTTCTGATTTTATTTTCATCATCATCATCATCATCATCATCATCATCATCATCATCATCATCACCACCACCATCATCCTCGTCATCAGCATCGTCATCATCATCATCATCATCATCATCAACAGCAGCAGCAGCGTTTATTTGTGCGCTCTTTTTGGTATTGATTAAAAATTTAGGTGCCACTTGTTAAAAAGTTTGTACATATTCATGGGGAAATTGGTGGTACATAATGTTATTTATGTAATCGGCCGATGGGGCCTCGCAGTACTACGATAAGGACGCCCCCCCCCCCTTTTCACAAATGTGAATGTGTGCGCGTGTTTGTGTGTACGTGTGTGTGTATGTTTCTGTGAGATGGGGAAGGGAGAATTTGTCGTTATGTTTCCAACGCATTCAACGAGTCTTGGAGAAAGAAGATTTTTGTTATGTATCTAATGTTGGCATTGCATTCGCTATCAGAATAATTCTTGAGATGGGGAGGGGTTATCAGAGGGATGCAACTGACAAAAATATTTTTCTAACGTTAGCCGAAGCAGAATGGTTATCAACGCATATATAAGAAATTGCAACACACACACACACACACATACAAACAGAAAGAGAGAGAGGAGGGGAAGAGAAAATTCACATATACGTACGTGTATGTATATGCGCGCATACACGTGTAAGTATATATATATATATATATATATATATATATATATATATATATATATATATATATATATATATATATTGTGTTTGTATGTGAGTAGATATATATATATATATATATATATATTTGCGTGTGTGTGTATATATATATGTATATAGATATGTATATAGATATGTGTGTATATATATATACATATATATATACTTGTGTGTGTATGTATCTGTCTGTATGTGTATGTTTACAAATACATACATAAATACATACAAACATGCATAGATACACACTCACACACTCTTGCTAGTAAATATATGTACATATTTGCTCATACAACGTAACACATATTCACACATACGTACACACATGAAAGAGAGAAGACACAGGCAAAATAAAAGCAATTGTCATTCATTATTGAATAAAGAAAACAATTAAATAAAGGAAAACATTTAAATTAATTCATTTTAAAAACACGTCAAAGCATATTGGTCAGGGAACAAAAACAAGAAAGAGAAAAAAAAAAGCCAGCAAAGTTTGGCAAGCAGCTTGTGTGAAGTGTAATGGCGTTTATCGCAAATGACAGGCACAACTCAAATAGTCCCGCCTTGAGAAGCTTGCATATATTTTCCAGTTATACTTTCTGTCAATATTTAAATATATTTGAAAACAGCTTGGAAGTTGGAAGAATTAAAGTGATTATCAAAGGTTTATCTCCAATCAACGCCATATCTATTCGGCATCTTTTTAATTTGAAGGAAGGCTGGAGGCACGCTTTACTTTAACTTTAAATAAGGAATTTTATATAAAACAGTTAATGGCGTATGCTTTCGCTTCTCTTGTTTTGTATTTGAGGATTTTTCTTTCTTTACAAATGTTTTCGGTTTTAAGAATTTCTATTCTTTTAATTATTGATATCATTTTTGCTGCTATTCCTATTGTTAAGTGGTATTTCTTGTTCAAATATCTGGAGAAGTAGTAGTCGTAATAATTGTTATAGTTAGAGCTATTGTGGAGGAGGATGGATGGATTTTGTTGTTTTATTTTCTAGAGAGAAATAATTTCTGCAATTCCTTGTTTGTGTGATTGCGATTGTTCTTCTCACTGATACTTTTTAACGAAGACATTCATGGCGATGATCACGGTGATCTAAATGCCGCTGCTGAAAGTGTTGGTGGTGAGAATAAGATATTTACGATGAGGATGATGAGGAGGATGATGATAATAATAATACTAATAATAATAATAATAATAATAACAATAATAATAATAATAATAATAATAATAATAATAATAATAATAATAAGCCCAATTTTAGTGGGGAGGTATTCTCTCGATTACATCAAACCCTGTGATCAATTAGTACTTATTTTATCGACCCTGAAAGGATAAAAGTCAAAGTCGACCTCGGCGGGATTTGAACTCAGAATGTAAAGACGGTCGAATGCCACTAAGGATTCTGCTAACTTGCAACCTTAATAATGATAACAAAGATGATGATGATGGTGATGATGATGATGATGATGATGGTCATCATCATCATCATCATCATTTTAATCATAACTGCTCTCCTATTATACAGTACAGATGAAAATCGACAGCAACGACGTCAGCGAGAAGTAAAATTTCTACACAACAACAACAACAGTAACAACAACAACAACAACAACTAAAATAAGAACGATAATAATAATAATAATAATAATAATAATAATAATAATAATAATAATAATAATAATAATAATAATAATAATAATAATTACCCAGGGAAAACCGGTGATGTTTGTCAGGTTCCCGTGATTCGGTGATAGTTGGTTGGCACTGTGATAAGATTCTGGTTATAGAACTCAAAGATTGACGTACGTCATTAGAAATTCGGCTTCGAACCAAAATATATTTGTTTAGAAATTTTAATTTGAATTAAGAAATTTAACAAAGAAAGAAACAATGCAAACCCTCAGATTAAAAAAAAAAATTAAATTGATTGTATTTCTTTGTTATTCATTAATATGTAACGTTAATTAATATGTATATATGCAGATATTTACGTATCTATGCGTACACGTCTGTGTGCGTATGTATATCTATATTTCTAAGCCTGTATCTATGTATACACACATACACACACATACATACATCATACATATCATATATATATATATATATATATATATATATATATATATATACACATATGATATGCTACATGCATATTTGTATATATATACGTGTGTGGGTGCGTGTGTGTGAAACGTACACATTTAGCGATATGTATGTGTATATATATGCATATATATATAGATACATATATGATACAAACACATTCATACATATATATATATGTGTGTGTGTGTGTGTAAATGCATATATATGTATATACATAAATGTGTGTGTGTGTATATATATATATATATATACATATTCATTTACATATATCATATGATACATATTACACATACACACATACTCTCACTCACAATATATATATATATATATATATATATATATATATATATATATATATATACATTTATACACGTTTTT